>NW_026781186.1:300000-460000 GCF_030144855.1 Hypanus sabinus | reverse complement strand
ATTAGAGGGTAAGTGAAAATAGGAAAAGTTAAAAAGGACAACAGAATCAATGGAGCAGAAAGCTCAGGAAGAGATCATACAGTGTGGCCAAGTGAAATGAGAATTGATATGAAAGGTGAGGGGACTAACGAATTACAAGTATTATATATGAATGCACGAAATATAAGGAATAAAATAGATGAGGAGGCTCAGTTGGAGATTGACAAGAACAATGTTGTGTGAATAACAGAGATGGCTTTAAACAGACAGGGCATGGGAAATGAATATTCAAGGATATACGTCTTATCAAAAGGACAGACTGTCATGCAGATGGGGTGGGGTGGCTCTGTTGGTGAGGATTGATATTCAGTCCCTTGCGAGGGGGAACATAGAGTCAGCCGATGTAGGGTCAATATGGATTGAAATGAAAAATTCTGAGGGTAGAAAGTCCATTATGGGTGTTACCTACAGGCCCCCAAACTGTAGTCTGGAAGTAGGGTGTAAGTTGAATGAAGAGTTAAAATTGGCATGTCGCAAAGGTAATGTTACAGTTGTCATGGGGGATTTCAAAATGCATTAAGACTGGTAGAATCAGCATGGCACTGGACCACAAGAAAGTGAGTTTGTGGAGTGCCTCCGAGATGGATTCTTAGAACAGCTTGTACTGGAGACTACCAGGGAAAGGCAATTCTAGATTTAGTGTTGTGCAATGAATCGGATTTTATCAGAGACCTCGAGGTAAAGGAGCCATTGGGAGGTAGTGACCATAATATGTTTTAACCTACAATATGTGAAAGAGAAGGGAAAATCGGATGTGTCAGTATTAGTTGGACAACGTGAACTGTGGAGCTATGATGGAGGAGCTGGCAAAAGTTTAATGGAACAATACCCTAGCAGGGAAGACAGTGGAACAACAAAGGCAGGTATTTCTGGGAATAATGCAGAAGGTGCAGGATCAGTTCATTTCAAAGAGGAAGAAAGATCCTAAGTGGAGTAAAAGGCGGCTATGGCTGACGAGTGAATTAAAGGACAGTATAAAAAGAAAAGAGAAGTATAATATAGTAAAGATGACCGGGAAACCGGAGAACTGGGAAGCTTTTAAAGATCTATGGGAGATAACAAAAAAGGAAATACGCCAAGAAAAACTGAGGTACGAAGGTAAACTTGCCAAGAATATAAAGGAGGATAGTAAAAGCTTCTTTAGGTATGTGAATAGCAAAAAAATAGTTAAGACCAAAATTGGGCCTTTGAAGACCGAAACGGGCGAATTTATTATGGGGAACAAGGAAATGGCAGATGAGTTGAACAGGTACTTTGGATCTGTCTTCACTAGGGAAGAGATAAACAATCTTGCAGATGTAATAGTGGCCAAAGGAACTAGGGTAATGTATATACTGAAGGAAATTTATCTGAGGAAAGAAGATGTGTTGGATAGACTGAGTCTGAAGGCTGAAAAGTCCCCGGGACCTGATGGTCTGCATCCCAAGGTAATTAAAGAGGGGGCTCTAGAAATTGTGGACGCATTGGTAACCATTTCCCAATGTTCTATAGATTCAGGAACAGTTCCTGCTGACTGGAGCCTGGCTAATGTTGTCCCACTTTTCAAGAAATGATGGAAAGTGAAAACAGGGAATTATAGACCGCTTAGCCTGACGTCAGTGGTGGGAAAGATGCTGGAGTAAATTATAAAAGAGGAAATTACAACACATTTGGAGAGCAGTAGAAGGATCAGTCCAAGTCAGCATGGATTTACGAAGGGAAAATATTGAATAATCTTCTGGAGTTTTGAGGATGTATGCAAATTGATAAGGGAGAGCCAGTGGATGTAGTGTACCTGGACTTTCAGAAAGCTTTTGATAAAGTCCCACATAGGAGTTAGTGGGCAAAATTAGGGCACATGGTATTGGGGGCAGAGTACTGACATGCATTGAAAATTGGCTGGCTGACAGGAAACAAAGAGAAGCGATTAACGGGTCCCTTTCGGAATGGCAGGCTGTAACCAGTGGTCTACCTCAAGGTGCGGTGCTAAGACCGCAGCTGTTTACAATATAAATTAATGATTTAGATGAAGGCATTGAAAGTAACATTAGCAAATTTGCCGATGACACAAAGTTGGGTGGCAATGTGAAAAGTCAGGAAGATGTTATGAGAATGCAGGGTGACTTGGACACGCTAGGTGAGTGGGCAAATGTATGGCCGATGCAGTTTAATGTGGATAAGTGTAAGGTTATTCACTTTGGTGGAAAGAACAAGAAGGCAGATTACTATCTAAATGGAGTCTAGTTAGAAAATGGGGAAGTACAACAAGTTCTAGGTGTTCTTGTGCATCAGTCAATGAAAGAAAGCATACAGGTACAGCAGGCAGTGAAGAAAGATAATGGCTTTTTGGCCTTCAGAACAAGGGGAGTTGAGTATAGGAGTAAAGAGGTTTTTCTACAGCTGTCCGGGGCCCTGGTGAGACCCCACCTGGAGTATTGTGTGCAGTTCTGGTCTCCAAATTTGAGGAAGGACATTCTTGCTCTTGAGGGAGTGCAGCGTAGGTTCACAAGGTTAATTCCCGGAATGGCAGGACTGTCATATGTTGAAAGATTGGAGCAATTGGGCTTATATACACTGGAATTTAGAAGAATGAGAGAGGATCTGATTGAAACAGATACGATTATTAAGGGATTGGACATGCTGGAGGCAGGAAGCATGTTCCCGTTGATGGGTGAGTACAGAACTAAAGGCCGCAGTTTAAGAATAAGGGGTAGGCCATTTAGAACAGAGATGCGGAAAAACTTTTATCATGCCGAGAGTGGTGGATATGTGGAATGCTTTGCCGCAGAAGGCAGTGAAGGCGTCGTCTCTGGATGCATTCTAGAGAGAATTAGATAGAGCTCCTATAGATAGTGGGGTCAAGAGATATGGGGAGAGGGCAAGAACGGGGTACTGAATGTAAATGATCAGCCATGATCACAGTGAATGGCGGTGCTGGCTAGAATGGCCGAATGGCCAACTCCTGCACCTATTGTCTATTGCTTATTTTTTTTTAATCCTGGATGGTTTTCACCCATCTGAACGATAAAGGCAGCAATGTGAGAGTCATGTTATTTTATTTCTCCGTGCTTTTACACCATAACGCCTGTTTTACGAGGTGTAAGCACACAGAAATGCAGGTGGATACTCCACTAGTGTCCCCTATTACTGACCACATGTTCTGAATGCCACAGAATGTGAGGTTACAGAGCTGCTTTTCAAACACACAGGCACCTCGGTGCACAGTCCAGTCCCCATTCCTGTTCACCAAATACCTCGGACTTCCTAATGCAACTTGGAGTCCTGCCAAACACAGATTCGTCCGCTGAGGGCTGTATCAGACAGGGTAAGAGGGTGAGGACGGAAGAGTGGTGCTGTGTGCTGAATCACCTGTTGCTCAGCAGCATGAACACGAAAGAGTTGGTGTTGGAGCTGAGGAAGGCGAAGACGCCCTGCATTCCCATCTGCATCAGGCAATAGATGTGAAATTCGTCTGGCACTACACAGACTTGGGAAATCTCCTGGGACTGCACTGGACTAAAACTACAGAGGCCCTGTGCTTCTTTGGAAGTTCTTGCAGTTTACATGATAACAGCTACTCCTTCTGCTCCTGTTATAATCCGTCCGTTTCTTCGCCCTCTTTCTTTCTTTTACATCGGTTGTCCTTCTCTCTGCTACATCCATGGAAGTTATTCACCACGTGCCTCAGTATTGACTCCGATTTGCCCTTCACTGATCATCTGACAAACTGAGCAATTTCACCCCATAACTGACGACCCACTGTCGTATTTCTGCACTGAGTATCTCGACATCACGAAAGGGTCTTCCTGTGAGCGCTTCGGTTCAGCGCATGCGTACATCTCTGTGCATGTCAGGGGAAAATAAACCCGGAATCTAAATGTTGTGTCTTATTTACAGTGAAAATGCAGTTCAGATTGTCAAATGTGTAAAGGCAACCTCACTATCAACAATTCTACTTATGGTCATGGTTGGTAGAAAGATAATGAAGACAGATGATCTGTCGGTTTAGACGCGGGTCATGCCTAGAACTGTTGTATTACTTTGCTTCATACCAGTGCGAACTTCCATGGGGCCTAGTTTGCTGTGAGGTACGACCTCAATCTGACGCACATACAAAATGCAGGCAGAACACAGTCGGTCAGGAAGCATGTGTTGAAATGAATAAACAGTTGATGTTTTGCGCCCGGACCCTTCAACTGCCTTGGAAAAAGGTAGACGATGCCTGTTTAAAGAGGTGTGGGAATGGGGGAGGCGGACAACCTTGAAGGTGGTAGGTGTTTCTGGAAGGTGAAACTCGATGGTGCAGGTTGGGGCACGAGGTAAGTGCTGGAATATGATGTGGAAAAGGCAATGGCCTGGAGAAGGAATCTGATCGGGGTCGAGAGCGTATGGTGAGAGAAAGGGAAGGAAATTGTGCAGCCGCGGGAGGTGATAGGCAGCAGGAGAGAAGCATAGGAAGCCAGAGCGGGGAAATGAAGAAGAGGGAAAGTGGAGTGGAAATACTGGAAGACGGAGATATCCATCTTCATGCAGTGAGATTGGAGGTAACCCGAACGGAATATAAGGTGTTAGACCTCCAGCCTGAGAGGGCATCATCATGGCAGAATAGGAGGAAGTGTTCCGAAATGCCGGATCGGGAATGGGGATACACACTGAAGTGGTTGGCCACTGAGAACTCCCGCTTTTTGTTGACGGAGCTGAGGTACTCGATGAAGTGTTAATTCATTTGAAGGAGGGTCTCGGCCATAAAAGCCAACTGTTCGTTCAATTCCATCGATGCTGCCTGACCAATGGTGTTCCTTCAGCACTTTATGTGTGTTGCAGTTAATTACATTCGCAGTTTCCGTGCGTTCAGTACCTCAATGCAATAGAGCATTCCAATGAGAGTAGAAGGTTGATCAATGATTACAAAATCTGTGCAGTTGAACAAGATCTACCATAACAATCATGGAACCCGGGGTGAGCCGGGGAGTGGTTCACAGCGGTATTCACTGAATTCGTAAATCGTCATTCCTTCGTCTTTGTAATTTTGCAATTTCGTGTTAGGCTATCCATACCTCATCACACTTGGGATTTGACTTGAATTACATCATGTTTATTTTTACCCCAGCTGTTGGAAGACAAGTCAGCCTTGTGTAGTATTGAATATTCAGCGTGCTGGAGCGACTATAAATGAATGACTGTGGAGATTGATCAGCACAGAGTTTCTTCAGCGAGATCGTGAGCAGCTGGAAGACAGGCTGAATCTCACTCAGCATGTTTGAAACAATTTACCGTGTGAGAAACATATATTACTTGATCATTGCCGTCATCGGTGTTTTTGGTAAGATCAGAAGTGAGCTAGCTTTTGCAGTTCTGTGTGCGCGGTCTTTGATGACCGACAGCGTTGTGATGCCGGTGTATTAACGAGTGCGGTACATGCTCTGGGAAGAAATTCTGCCTTCGTTCGAACGTTCCCTCGCAGTTTAAACCGTGGCCTCGGATGAAAGTAAACCGGCCGTTGTAACAGATGCAGTATGGATGATCAGCGAAGTGGTTTCATTCTGTAAATTCATAGCAGACAGTTTTGATTTAATAATGCAAAGCCGCTTTCAAAATAAACTCCCGTCATTCCCTGCGCTCCACACCTTTACTGGCCTCTTTATCCGAATCAATGGCGCAGTATGTTTTGATATCAACTTAAAGATGTTGCTCTGTATTTAAAGAAACTGCTGCAAATTTGAGTGAAATGCGGAAACGTATACAAGTTGAATGTCAGGGTATCGCGGTACACATCACTTCTGAGTCAGACACCAAACGATTGGGAGTTTCGAAAATTGGAAACTGGTCTGTGTGCGTTTTAGTGTACCAAGGTTGCTTCCACGCCCTATTGTATGTGAAATGAAAAGGCAGTTAAGAGCCAACCCAGCGCAGTTAGATGTCAGACAGGGCAAGGATCATGCGAAATTCCGCTCTGGAGCAATGAGCATTCAAGCGTTGGTAATAGTGCTGTAATAATTTGGAAGTATTGCTGAAAGAGGCCGATATTTGAACCACTTATGTTGTCTTTCTTTTGCAAATTGAATGGATTAAACACTAACGTGCAAAAAAATCGGAAAATTCCAAGGGCGAGCCAATATATTTAAAAGCAAAAAATGAAACTTTCAGATAGGATTTATTGACATAGGGTTTATTTATATAGGAAAATGTACAGCAGCAGAGTATCAAAGAAGTGAGACTAAGACATGCAAAACGAGAGAACAAGCAACACACTCAAGTGCTCGTGGAGCACAGCAGGCCAGGCTGCATCTATAGGAGAAGCACTGTCGACGTTTCGGGCCGGGACCCTTCGTCAGGACGTCAGAACGGGAGAAACTAATTTTCTTTCAACTTTGATTTTGTTGGAAGTGAACCGAAACGGAGGGAGTGCGTCTGAGCTGAATGGAGATTGTCAGAACATTGGTGACGGGAATGTGGCGGAAGTTGCCGAGGCATCCTGGCTTTAAACATCAGTCGCAAACTTGCAGGTAGTGGAGTTATATTTATTTTCCCAGAGCGCCCTAGTTTATACGTTTACAACACCTCCTCCCACAAACAGTGCCCCTCCGCCGGTAACGAGTACTGTAACCTTTCAACCAGCATGCACTCGCTTGAAGCAATCTGTTACTCCCACTTTACGCTTTTAATCATCCAATAATTGAACGTTGAGAAAAGTTTTGTCGTTCACAATTTCAGACTTATCTCCGCCCCGAGACCAAAGGAGAGGCGAGACAATAATTCACTCATTCTTCTCGTTGTTCCCGCAGTGAATTTAGTGGCGATTGTGATCCTGTTCGGGGGAAAATGTGGCCTCTCCACCTGCACCACTCGCTACCTGGTGGCTATGGCAGCAGCGGATCTACAAACCATCATCTTTGAGGTCGTACTGTGGCGGGTCAGTTATTATTACTTCCCCGGATCTTTCCTGGACATCACCCCGGTGGGTAGTGTCATTTCTTCCCTGGGTGAAACAGCCACAGACTGTTCTGTCTGGTTCACTGTCGCTTTCACGTTTGATCGGTTTGTCACCATCTGTTGTCTGAATCTGAAAGCAAAGTATTGCACCGGGAACACAGCGGCTGTGCTTTTGGCAACCACCGGCGTTCTGCTCTGTTTTAAAAATGTGCCCAACTTCTTTGTGTATAGTCCTGTGAAACTGATTGGCAATATACCCTGGGACTGCATTCCAAAGCCGGGCTACTATACGTATCCCGGATGGGTGGGATATAGATGGGTCTCTACCGTTCTAACCCCGTTACTCCCATTCGTGTTAATACTACTGTTAAATGTTCTGACAGTCAGACATATTATAGTTACTAGTCGCGTCCGTAAGGGGCTGAGAGGTAACGATAAGGCGGAGAACCGCAGTGACCCGGAGATGGAGAGCAGGAGGAGGTCTGTAATCTTACTTCTCACCATCTCCGGAAGCTTCATCATCCTGTGGTCGGTGAATGTTGCCGAGTTTCTTTATAACACAATTGCTGGATTGGATCAAAATTATTACAACGATTCGGAGTACATATTTCAACAATCCGGATACATGTTGGTGATATTAAGTTGCTGTACAAACACATTTATTTATGGGGTAACTCAGTCCAAGTTCAGAGAGCAGTTCATCAGCGCAGCGAAATATCTGCTCACGTCAACTATTCAACTAATTCATAAATAAAATATTTAAGTTTTTTTAGAGGCGGTCGCAGTGTTTTCCACCTTGACACCGCAGAACTGGCGCTCCTCGGAGAACGTGGCAGGGGTGGGGGTGAATCAAGCCGGTTTAGAGCCCGAGCGGGACATAGAACACTAACAGACCCTTCGGCATCTGCAGCCCGCGACGTCCCCCTCCTAGCAAATATTAAACCCCCGCTACCTTTTACTTGTTTACACTAATTTTCCGCTTCTGTCGCCGCCACACCCCTTTTGACGATGAAACCTGAACCCCATCCTAATACTCATCGGTCAAATGACCTACAAAGCCGTTGCTTCGCGGCGACGGAGAGGAAGCAGAGCACCTGACAGAAATATTGGCGTCACAAGGAGACCGAGGCGGAATTTACACGGAACGGGCGGCAGATCAGATCGGACCTGGTCCATACTCATAGTGAGGAAACAGAGCTGCAAAGGCATTCAGAATATTATGTACATCTTCTGCACGTCCTCCAACTCGCTATAAGCAGTCTGCATCCTCGTATACAGATACCTTAACTTCAACTGTGAGTTTACCTGCATCGAGTGAGTTTGTATCAACTTTGTGATGTATTCATCTGCACAGGGAATAGCTCAACATGCCACAACTATCATCTGCAAAAAGTTTATTTCTGAAGTTTTCTTGCATGAAACTGTGAGGAAGGAGCACTTATTACTAATTTCCTTGAGTGTTTTTAGGAAGTAGCACAGAATTTCAACGTAGAATCTGTCAATAGGCACTTGAGAAAGGATTTTAGCGAAAGGTAATTCAGACGGTCAAATTGCACGGTAAAGACCATTACACCACTGTGTGTAGAAGCAGAATTGAGCTATATTTTCCATCGAGGTCTTCCACGTTTCGTCCTTGGGTGGATCTTCCTCAACCCAATCTCTTTCCATCGCCCAGAAACACTTAGACCTATAAAAAACTTCGTTTCCTCACTGCATCTAATGTCTCTACAATTTATTTGTCATCAAATTAGAATCTGCTTGAAATAAATTCCAGCACTGCATTTGTCCTCGTTAATGCCGAAATAACCTGCAAGGTAGCTATCAGGAAATCAGGAGCAAGGAAATAACTCCATATGCATCTCTTATTTCGGACATTTCTCCCCAGTTAAAACTTGCTACACAGAAGACTTTCGTTCCAAAATGCTTCCTCCACACCTTCATACGCAGTATTTCACATGTCACTTATTTCCCCACGATTTCAAAGTGACTGCTCTGCCGGCGACATTAATTGTATCTGCGGGCAAACCCGCCCAGCTGAATCCCATCCAATAGCTGACTCCGCACCGTTGAAAGACTCGTCTACCCTGGCGTATCACTGCTTCCTCCATGTAATGGCACATCTTTAGATATCTCTCGGACTTTCGAAACATTAACGTTTGATGAGGAGGGCACGATGTTCTCTGCAGATGTCACAATGATCTCTGATCTTGTTTCCTATAATATCCCGGGATACAGATGGCCAGGATCCGAGGATATTCATGAAGAACTTCAACACTTCGTCCATTATAATGTTGATATGGCACCGATAGAACAGTCCCCAAAGTGACTCACAAACCTATGTCAGTCCCACGAATAAATGTCGATGTGATATATTCATTTAACACTACCATCATTCTCTTCACATAGATCACCCCTGAGGCTAGCGGTGTCTATTTCACAGCCGCACCCTACACCCAAACATGTATTTACCCATTTACCTCCCAGATGCAGTATATAAATGTGCAGGACGGTGCCAAATTCATTGTTGTTCGTTTTCACGTCTAGATGCGCATTGGTCGACATTTTGCCGTTTCCGCAGCAATTTCGGATTGCAATGCATTTCCTCCTTTCCAAAACTGACGGATTGCAACCTGGAATATCCATACCACTCGATTTATTTTCTTTATGCTCAGCATTAATAGGAACAGGTAACTGCAGAACAAACCCCCTTCTTTCCTAGTTCATTTGCAAAGGTTCCCGCTTCGACAAGCGTTCTTGTCATCCGAGAAGTGTGTTTATTAAAGAAGCATTTGATTAACTTTGCACCAGATTAGCAATCTTCATAAGCCTGGTCCAACAACATTATACATTTCTTAGAGGATTTATGAATTGAGCAGAGCTTACGGTATCGTAAATGTAAGCCGTTAATTACCTGACGCTTTTCGTATCCAAATACACTCTACAATTATACTATTATTTCCATGATTATAATCTCCAGCTCAATGCTGTATCTACCAACCAGTTACTTGTTTTACTATCTCAATACTCACCGTCGGAACTGGGACAAGAGACAGCGGTGCCATATTCAAATGCAGAGAATGAGGGCGTGTTGAAGGCAAACGCGGCTTGGGTATTGATTCAGATAATTCAAAGTAGCGTTTACTTAGTCATTCGTTCCGGGTACTCTCCTACCGGCGTGGACTCAGCACAAGTGTTCCTCATACCGATCACAGAAGCTGCCTTTGGTTTCCCTAACGTATGTATACTGAGAGTGCAGCGGAGCAAATGGCCTCCCGCGGTCCGAAACATCCATCTCCTACTTTTATTTACACCAAGTTCCCGTTCTCGTCACCGCCACATCCCTTTGGATAACAACTCAGCGGCTCAGGATCTGAGGACATTCGAGACCAAATCGGCAGAAATGCAACTCACTCGTCACTTCAGTCATTTTGCAGAAGACGGAAATGAAGTCTACCGAAACCTGCAGTAAATCTTGCGCAAGTCCTTCGCTTTGGAGAAGCATTTAACACTGCAGACCTCGGGAATTCTGATAATCGTCTTTGCGAATTTCTATGGAGAACCTCAGTGCGTTATCTCCTTCTGGGAAAGAATGTCATCTCGCCTCCTGATTTCTAATAAATTTCCATCCGAGGAAACTGCATGTGGAATCTCCTCTGCATTCACTCCGGTACAATCGCATATTTATTATTATGTATTTAAATCAGTAAAGCCTGAGCTGTCGAGATTGACAAGCACACTCTTACTCAATCGCCAGGAACTTGCGGACTATTCCAGTCGTGTTAAGTATTGTGGCTTTCGGGAAATTTACACAGACGTTGCCGCAGAACGAATTGTTCACTGTTATTGTGCAGTGACATTCGGATGGAACCAGTTGTAGATATTAAAATCGGGAAAATGTATACACTGTCCGTGTACCATAGACTTTCAATTCCCTGTTTTATTTCAGCATTTTTCGAGTTTTTCTCCTTTTTCATTTCTGTACTTCTGTATTCAAATCGATATATTTATGAAATATATTGTTTTTCTTTTGCTTCGATATCCTGTAATATTATATCCAGACGTTTATCATGTATTACTCTATATGTAATAATGGATCAGTTGCAATATACTTGTAAGGCTGTGATTATAAAACTGGAGCAGGATTGTCTTTTTACAATGAAACATGTCATTATGAGTGGATTTTGGTGACTGTTCTGTACCACTTTATTTTACCTGTGTAATTCACATGGAATTAAACTGTTGCAGGCTGATGGAAAGTGTTGGATAGTTTCCAGTTTCTCTTTGCATTTTATTATCTATTTGTTTCTTTGTTTCTTTGTTTATTTATTTTTTTATTTACTTTTGTAATTGCAGTTATTTTTCTTCTGAACGCTGGATGTGTACCGCTGTTTGTATCGTCTTTCATTGATTCTACAATGGTTACCATATTTACGGAATATGTCAGCCGGAAAGCGTTCTACAGATATACTAACTAATAGGTACTTTGATCATAAATTGACTTTGAAAGTCAATTGGGTGTATGGTCAGCTCTGCTTAAATTCATCCGGGAAAATTAGCTTGTTATATTCTCAATAACTTTTGTATATCCTCACTATGAACTACTGTAAATTTCTCCACAATCAGGAGTGAATGTTTTTTCTTCACCTAATTTAATCTTTTACAACGTATTCATATTCCAGAAGCCCGAGATGCCAACCGTATGCATTCATTAGCCACATCTCCACAGTCAAGTAACGGTAATAGTTATAATTCGCAAACAAGTCATTTCAGGAGATTCACTGGTCAAACTGTCTCAGTGATAAAGACGTTAAGTCAGTAGTGTTAGCAATACCGCTAAAAGCCAGTAAGTGCAATAATATTTAGGAAATACAATGACAAATCATGGCTTTGTCTTAGAATACACATTACCAGAACATAGAATTTAGAAAAAAGAAATTATAATTTCTATAATGTTTCTATACGGCCACAACGTTGTGCCGACCAAGTAGCCTGCTCTAGAAATTGTCTGGAATTTCCGTAGTGAATAGCCCTCTATAATTCTCAGCTCTTTGTACCTATCTAAGAGGCTCTTAAAAGACTCTATTGCACCCGCTTCCACCACTGCGGACGGCAGAGCATTCCACGCACACATCATTCTCTGCGTGAAAAAAAAAATCCCCCTGACGTCAGGTTTAAAAAGAAGACCGTCATATCCAGCGGGCAGCGGAGATAGAGAGAAGAAGAGTGATAGGGCTTTGGGTCAAAAAGGCTTACCCGGTCACGGGACGAGGTGAGGTAGTTTTACCTGTGTTAATTGCGGAAACGAAATATGTGTGTGAAGCCGGTGTTCTATGCTCGGTGTCAGATGTGGGAAGTCCTGGAGTCTCCCATCCTCCCGGACGGCCATAACTGCACCGGATGTGTCGAGCTGCAGCATCTTAAGAAGCCGATGCAGCTCAATGAACTTCGCCCGTGAGACCCTGGAGGTGACAGAAAGGAGTTATTGGCAGTTAGTCACACCGGGCCACAGGAGACAGAAAAATCGGTAATAGTCATGAGAGGGAAGGGGAAGTGTCAGGTACTAGGGAGTACCCCTGTGGCTGTCCCGCTTTACAATAAGTACTCCTGTCTAAGTACTGCTGGAGGGGACAGACTACCGAAGGGAAGTAACAGTGGTAGTGTCTCTAGACCAGAGTTTGGCCCTGTTGCTTAGAAGGGTAGGGAAAGGAAGGGAAAGGCAGTTGTAATAGGGGACTATAGTTAGCGGGTTAGCCAGACGATTCTGTGGACGCAGGAGAGAAACTGCGTGGTTTCTCTGAGTGGTAGTTCGACTCACAGATGCCAGG
This sequence comes from Hypanus sabinus, assembly GCF_030144855.1. Classification (NCBI taxonomy): domain Eukaryota; kingdom Metazoa; phylum Chordata; class Chondrichthyes; order Myliobatiformes; family Dasyatidae; genus Hypanus; species Hypanus sabinus. Next base: position 447,224 of record NW_026781186.1, on the reverse strand, counting down.
GTCCAAGATATCCAGCAGTGGGAGGGAATATAGCCAGAGGTCGTGGTACATATTGGTACCAATGGCATAAAAGAAAAGGGAAGAGCTCCTAAAAACAGACGATAGGGAGCTGGGAAGGAAGTTGAGAAGCAAGATAAATGCATGTTTGACTGATTGGAGCAGGGGGCAGGGATTCACAGTTCAGGATCATTAGGACCTCTTTTCCGGCAGGTTGACCTTTATAAAATGGACGTGTTGGACTTGAATCCCAGGAGGACCTGTGTCCTGGCCGGGCGGTTTGATAAGGCTACCGGCGAGAGTTTAGACTAGAATTGTTGGTCGGTGGGAACCGAACTGAAGAGACTACGGAAGAGGCAGATGGCTCACAAGTAGAGAAAACTTGGAGACAGTGTGTGAGGGAGGATAGACAGGTGATAGAAAAGGGACGCGCTCAGGTCGACGGTTTGAGATGTGTCTATTTTAACGCAACGGGTATTGTGAACAAAGAGATGAGCTTAGAGCGCGTATCAGTACTTGAAGCTAAGATTTTGTGGTGATAATAGAGACTTAGATGGTTCAGGGGCAGGATTGATGGTTTCAAGTGCCGGGTTTTAGATGTTTGAGAAAGGACAGGGAGTAAGGCAGTAAAGGTGGAGGCGTGGCACTGCTGATAAGAAATAGTGTCACGGCTGCAGACAAGGTGGACGACATGAAGGAATTGTCGACTGAGTTTCTGTGGATGGAGGTTAGTAACAGGAAGGGGTCAATAACTCTGCTAGGTGTCCTTGTATAGGCGCCAAATAGTAACAGGGATATCGAGAAGCAGATAGGGAAATAGATCCTGGAAATTTGTAATAATAAGAGTTGTCGTGGTGGGAGATTTTAATTTCCCAAATATCGATTGGCTTATCCCCAGAGCAAGGGGAGTAGATGGGATGGAGTTTGTAAGGTGTGTTCAGGAAGATCTTTTGACTCAATATGTATATCAGCCTATAAGAGGAGAGAATGTACTTGATTTGGTATTGGGAAATCAATCTGGTCAGCTGTCAGATCTCTCATTAGGAGAGCGTTTTGGATATAGTGATCATAACTCAAGTCAAGTCTGTTTTTATTGTCATTTCGACCATAACTGCTGGTACACTACATAGTTAAAAACGGGACTAAGTTTTCAGGACCATGGTGCTAGATGAAACAATACAAAAACTACTCTGAGCTACGTAAAACAACACAGAAATACTACAGTAGACTACAGACCTACCCAGGACTGCATGAAGTGCACAAAACTGTACAGGCACTACGATGAATAATAAACAAGACAATAGGGACAGTAGCGGGCAGTAAGTTGGTGTCAGTCCAGACTCTGGGTATTGAGGAGTCTGATGGCTTGGGTGAAGAAACTGTTACAAATTCTGGTCGTGAGCTATACTATCTCCTTTACAATAGCTTGATAGGAAGAGATAGGAATTGACAAGTTAGTAAAGCATTTTATTGGAGTAAGGGGAATTATGAGGCTCAGGCAGGAACGTGAAAGCTGAAATTAGGAACAGATGGGGAAAGGTACGGAAGAAATGTGTCAAATATTCAGGGGATATTTGAGTGGAATTCTGCATAGGTACGTTCCAATGAGACAGCGTAGTAATGGTAGGGTACAGGGTCCGTGATGTAGAAAAGCCGTAGTAAATCTAGTCAAGAAGAAAAGAAAAGCTTAAGAAAAGTTCAGAGAGCTTCGTAATCATAGAGATCTAGAAGATTATAAGGCTAAAAGGAAGGAGCTTAAGTAAGAAATTAGGAGAGGCAGAAGGGTCCATGAGAAGGCCTCGGCGGGCAGGATTAGGAAAACCTCTAAGGCATTTTACAAGTATGTGAATAGCAAGAGGATTAGATGTGAAAGTATAGGACTCATCAAATGTGACAGTGGGAAAGTGTGTATGGAACCGGAAGAAATAACAGAGGTACTTAATGAATAATTTACTTCAATATTCACTGTTGAAGAGCATCTTGGTGATTGTAGTGATGACGTGCAGCAGACTGAAAAGCTTGAGAATGCAAATATTAGCCAAGAGGATATGCTGGGGCTTTTGGAAAGCATCAACTTGGCTAAGTCGTCGGGGCGGAGAAACCAGGAATGGTACAAGAGTGTATGTTTGTCCATGAGAACTCGCGTGTGTTACCTTGTTCACTCTAATGAATGCAGACCTTTCTGTGCACACTGAGGTGCGGTGGCTGGGGTCGACAGGTCTGCAACTAAATCGTTGCATCAAATCGTTATATCAAAAAAACGAAGAACGTCCTATCTCTTCCTATCAAGCTATTGTAAAGGAGATAGTGTAGCTCACGACCAGAAATACGGTAATTTACTCTAAACGTTACACATCCATGAAGCGTATTTCCTTCGCACTTGATTCGCCTGACATGGAAAATTTGCTTCAATACTGAACAAATGTATGCCACTGATAACTTTTAAACTAATGTACGATTCACCTTTCCCTCCTTCAGTTCAGTGAGAGAATGACAAATCATCCGCTGCTATCTGAAAAGTTCCATGTTCGGCAACTTCATGGTGAAAGCATCGGCTCCACTGTAATCACACGCATTACCTATGTGGATCAGAATCAGTACCAAACTCTAATCGAACCATTATTATCGATGAGTCCATCATGACCTTTCCCATCAGTGGAGGCAGGTATTCGGACTGTATTGTACACCATATTATTAATCCGCATCGCCACCATCATTGATGTTTGAAATTCAATTTCCTTGTCCGTCTCTACGTCAGCACTCTCGAGAATTCCGTCCCTCTGTGAATATCCCAGCCCAGCTCACGCATGGAAGGTAATCATCTCGTACCTCAATACTGACCCCTGTCTATCCTTCGGTAACTATCTGACAAAATGACCAATTGAATCCCATAAGCAATAACGCATTGTGGTACGACGGCATGGAGCCTCTAGACACAGTGAATGGTTCTACATATGACCATTTAAATACATAAACACATCGAAGTAACACGTCAGCGCAAAAGAAAAGACAGAAAATATAACGTTGCGTTATATATACAGTGAAAGTGCAGCTCAGATTGTCAAATACGTTATTACGACTCTCTGACAACAAGGCTAACAATTTTGTTCATCTGCCGAACTATAGTCATTATTGGTACAAGTGTAATGAACACAGATGCTCTGTCGGATTAAGCATTTGCAACAATCCGAGGGTCCTGTACACGGTGATTGAAGTACATTGCTTCATGCCCGTGTGAACATTGACGGCCACTGGTCTAGTACGTGAAAGAATGCATGTGTATCATTTGAATGCACATACAAACACCATTGGGGTTCTCAGCAGGTTCGGCAGCATTTACAGAAATGAATAAATAGAAGATGTTTCGGGCCAGGACCCTTCGTCGGGGGTGAAAAGGAAGGAGGAAGATATTAGAAGAAGTACCTTGGGGGAGGGGAGCAGCACAAGCTAGAAGTGGATAGGTGAAGTCTCATGAGTGGGGAAGGGGGTTAAATAACAGGCTGGGTGGAGGTAAGTCAAATAAAAGCAAGGGTCCGCAGAAGAAGGAATCTGATAGGAGAGGAGTGTGGATCCTGGAAGAATGGGAAGGAGGAAGTGCAGTACCTGAAGGTCACAGACTGGTCAGGAAAAGTGATGATATGCCAGTGCAGGGAAACGAACAAGGGGAAACTATCGGTAGTCGGAGAAATCAATGTTCCTGCCATCAGATTGGAGGACACCTAGACGGAATTTGAGGAGTAGCTCATCCAGCCTGAGGGTAGCCTCTTCGTGGCACACGGGAAGACCATTGACCGACAGTCCGACCGGGAATGGGAATAGAAACTGAGATGATTGGCTACTGAGAAATTACGCTTCAATCGATGGAGCTGAGATGCTCGACACAGAATTAATTACTTTGATGAAGGGTCTGGTCCGGAGTGGTCGACAGATTAATCACGTTCAAAGATGTTGCCTGAACTGTTGAGTTCGTCCAGAAATTTGCGGTTGTTGCAGTTAAACTGATTAACGGTTTGCATGCGTTCAGTATCTGCGTAACCCTGGCTGCGATATTAGTTTAAGGATCTTCACTAAATTACAGGAGCGTGATAATAACATATTCGTCTTTATATTTCTTTTGCAAGATCTATAACAGAGACAATTCCCAGAATGAAACAGAGCAGCCGAATGGCGTTGTCTCATTGGTCTATCATTACAAAGTCTATGGATTCTCGGAATTGACAAAACCATGAATAATAATTCTGAAACCGGGAGGTGAGCCTAAGAATATTTAGTAACAACATTCACTGAATTCTCAAATCATCATTTCTTCTTATTTGAGATTTTGCAACTTTTTGTCAACCTTCCGCATCACAACTGGGATTATATTTCAGTGACGTCATGGTTATTTCTTTACCCCAGCTGTTGGAAGGCACGTCAGCCTTGTGCAGTATTGGATATTCAGCGTGCTGGGTCGAGTATAAATGAATGACCGTGGAAGTTCAGCTGCTTAGAGTTTCTTCGTCAGGATTATATGCAGCTGGAAGTCAGGCAGGATCTCACACAGAATGTTTGAAGCATTGTACCTTGTGGGAAAGATATATTACTTGACCATTGCCATTATTGGTGTTCCTGGTAAGAACAGAGACGAACTAACAACTGTTTTTCTGTGAGAGCGGTATTTGGACTCACTCAGTTACCGACAGTGTTATGATGGGGTTGTATCAGTGAGAGTGGAGCCGGCATTGTGATAAAACCGAGCAACACACACAAGATGCCAGTGGAACGCAGCAGGCAGCATCTATAACTGACGAAGGGTCTCGGCCCGAAACGTCGGGAGTGCTTCTTCCGATAAATGCTGCCTGGCCTGCTGAGCTCCACTAGCATTTTGTGTGTCTTGCTTGTATTTCTAGCATCTGCAGATACCACGTGTTTGTCGTGACAAAACCGAGTTGGCTGAAAATACCCCGGCAGGTGAAAGTGATGAAGAGTAGAAGATCCGGGAGATGGACTCATGGCAGGCAGTTGTGATTTAACAATGCCCGGTCGCTTGTCGAAGAAAACACCAATAATCCAGCGCACTCGTCACCTTTACGGGCTACTTGGAGTTGCACCAATAACGCGACAGGCTTTACATTCAGATTTAAAGATATCGCTGCAAATTTGAAGGGAAAGCATGACACGAATGGACTCGTCCGAGATATTCAACACAATATTAGAACGTTTTTGACATTAACAGGCATTTCGGCCTAGTAGCGTTCACCAAAGTCTTCTTTATAGTGTATCGAAATAACTATCGCGTTTAGATCTGAAAGTCTGTCAGATAATGCTCTGAACTACTCAGTTAGCTAGTTTGCTCCATGTCTCCAAGGGTTAGGAGGCAACCCGGCGGTGTCCATTAAAAGTCAGACGGAGTAAGGCTCATGAAATACGCCCGCTCTCGGACCACGAACGTCGAAGCATTTGGAATAATGATGCAGTAATTTGCAGCAAACCCTAAAAAAGTCAGATGTTTTCAAGTACCGGTATTGTCTTTTCTTTGGTCGTTGGGTGGGATAAGCAAGAACGTGCAAGATCCCTGAAACATTCAGCGGGTCAGGCTAAACGATTAAAAGTGAAAATTGGAAACGTCTGATCGGACACTTTGACATTTTGTGAAATAACCCCGATCAACAGAAGTTGCAGAATATAAAATAAAAGAGGCAAAAGGGGCTTCTGTGGGCGCGTGACAAACGGGGAATCGAGGCGGAGACAAAGACATGCGAATGGGGGAAAATAATTTGACTTCAACTTTCAATTCTGTGAACGGGCAGAGCTGGAGGGAGCAGAGCTTCGCCGTACGGATAGTCCCAGAAGAAAGGTAACTGAACGAGGCAGTCAACATCGTTAAGAAAGATGCCAAAGTGCTCAGACTACTCATCGGTGGGTGGGTGGGAGGGGGGAACAAACAAACTAATGCTGGGAGATTTAAATTGAATTCTCCAAAGAGCCCTCGATGATCCATTGAAAATGTTCCTTCCCAAACGTTACTCCTCTTCCGGTACCGAGTACAGTACCCGTTCACCAAGTATGAACTCGTTTGAGGCATCTGTCACACCCAATTTCATCTGTTTAAACTTCCAGAAATGAGCTGATGTATACTTAAAGTTCGATTGTTATGGATTTCCAGTTAAGCCTTGAAACACAGATAACGGCGAGACAGCAATTCACGCATTATTTTTTTTTCTTCTCCCAGTGAGTTTCGTGGCGATTGTGATCTTGTCCCGCGGAAAGTGCGGCCTCTCCATCTGTACCACTCACAACCTGGTTGCCATGGCGATGGCTGATCTGCATCTATCGTCTTTGAGATCATTCTGTGGCGGGTCAGTTATTACTACTTTCCAGGGACTTTCCTGGACATTACTCTAGTATGAAGTGTGATCTTTCTCCTGAAAAAGACAGCCGCAGAAATGTCTGTCTGGGTCACTGTCACTTTCACGTTTGGTTGTTTTGCAGTCATTTGTTGCCAGAAGCTGAAGGCAAAACATTGCACCGGGAAAACTACGGCTGTGGTTCTGACAACTACCGGTGTTCTGCTTTTTTGTAAAAATATGCCCTGCTTCTTTGTAAGTAAGCCTGCGAAAGTGATAGACAATATACCCTGGGACTGTATTCCAAAACCGGGCTCCTATACTGGCACCGCCGTTTTCCGCCGTTATGCTGGCATTTGTTTTAATACTACTGTTTAACGCTCTGACGGTCAGACACATTACAGTGAATAGTCGCGTCCGTAAGATGTTGAAGGGTCAGAGCAAGACAGAGAAACGCAGTGATCCGGAGATGGAGAGCAGAAGCAGGTCTGTGATCTTACTTCTCACCATCTCTGGAAGTTTTATCATCCGGTGGTCGGTGATTGTTGATGAATTCCTCTATTACACCATTGCCGGGCTAGATCAAAATAATTACAACGACTCGGAATACATATTTCAACACACCGGATACATGCTGACGATATTAAGTTGCTACATAATCACGTTCTTTTATTGGGTAACTCAGTCCAAGTTCAGAGCGCAGTTCATCGGCGCAGCGAAATATCCGCTGTCGTCAATAATTCAACTAATTAATAAACACAATATCTAATTCTATCCAGACGAGGTATTAGTATTTTCTGTCTTCACACAGCAGAACTGGCCGTTTTATGAGAACGTGAAAGCGGCGAGAATAAAACAGGTTTAGAGCCCGAGAGAGACACCGCACAGGAATAGATTCTTCGGCCACCCACACCTCAACACCCCACCAATTATTAAACATTCCCGCTTTTGTATTTGTTTTTAATTCTGCAGCATCATATTCCTTTCATCATATTCACCAACTGAACACGAGCAATTAACTCCATTCGATTCCTTTGCCTTTTGCCTAAGGATGAAATGATAACGAAAGTCAAATAATCTACAGGAACTTAGAGTATGTCCCTCATATTAGATAAATCTGTTTTTGAGATTGTGTTAGCACTACAGAACTCGTGCATGTTATTCATAATTGCACAGATTTCTATGGAAGTCCCCAACTCCTAGTCTGCTTCAAGGAAGGAATGACGTTATATGATTTCAAATAAATTTCCATCCGAGCAAACTGCATCCTCTACATTCACTCCAGTACATTCGCATGTTTATTATAATTTTAGTTTTTAAGTGAAACCTTGTAAAATTGGAGAGACGGGTGTGGGGACGGAGATAAAACAGATGGGATTGACAGATGGTGGGGAGAGAAACGAGATAAGAAAAACGGGAGGAGAGAGACGGAGAGAGAGATGGTGTGGGAGAGAGATGGGCGAGAACGTAGACCAGGGGAGAGAGACAGCGAAAGAAAGAGACGGGGACAGTGGGAGAGAGAGGGCGAGAGATTGGTCAACGAGAGAAGATCAGAGAGAGGTAGGTCTGGAAGCGGAGAGGGAATGGGACCAGAAAGAGACGGGGTGGAGTGAGAGAGATTGGAGAGGGGAAAGAGATGGAAAGAATGACACGGGAAAGAAATAATCTGAAAAAGAGTATGGAGGAGTTTAGAGAGTGACGTGGGATTTGGCGTGGAGAATGAGACAGGGAGAGAGCCCTCTGGTAGAGATACAGTGGGGAGGATGGATATCGAGAGTCAGTGGAGTGTGATGTGTTCCTGGATGGGGAGAGCGACCGCTGTGAGGACAGGGATCTGGAATGGAGAGATTTGGAGTGGGGAGAAACCGCGAGCGGGAGTTCGCGGAGGATGAGAGACACAGAGGAGGAGAGTGAAACCGGGAGCGGAGCGAGAGACGGGAAGGTAGAGGTTGACCTGAGTAACCAAGAGTGGAGAGAGCCTCAGGTTCTAGAAAGTGAATACAGGATAAAGAGAATGGCCGATAGAGAGTCCGGAGGGGCGAGATTGTGGGACAGAGGTCGGGGTTGGAGAAAATTACAACCCTGTCCTTACAATCCGTGATATAAAGACCTTTGCTTTCGACCGTTTATAACACTTTCCTGGGCCTTATGCATACGTGACTTTTCCAAGCTGCCATCTGTGATTTGAATAGAGGCGCTGTTATACTTGACCCGTCCGAAAGTGGGTGTTAACTGTGATTTCCCACATATTATTGTTTACCGTCTAACTTCCTCAAGCACTTTCTGGCATGTTTTGCAAGGAACAAACACTGTTTTCTTAGCAACAACCTAAAAAAGTAATATAAACAAGATAAAGCAAACAAGTTAGCAGGGTTATGTATATTTAGGTGTGTAATTATTAAACCCCAAACTTATTTCACCTCGTGTGGTAAATGATACAGTCTTACGATGGTATAGGTATGAAGTCAGTTCAGTTCGTGATGTTGAGTTGAGTAGGATTGAGGAGAGAGAGAACGATTTGTAATCCAAAGGCGTACATTGTTAGAAGGCAATTACTTTCATATTCCACAAATTCCGCTACAGCAATACAAAATAACAATGGCAGTAGGTCTTATCTCCGAGGTTGTACCACTCCACACACGAAGGATCACCGACAGTCATCTTCAACCAATATCCTTTCAACACAAGTGGTACCACACCCGAATTCAGTTATGGGACATCTCTAAATGGTGGCCACAGGATACTCAAACACAATCCACGTATGGATTATCCCCAACAGTAGCTGCTCACAAAGGGGATTATTTTCAAGGGAACCACAACACAGGCAAGAGTCGAATTACCGGTAGATTCCACAAGGTTACCCCAAACGCACAACGTGATAGCCACTTATACAGTTCCACGACATACGGAATAACTGCAACAGTGACTTCCCACAGGAGTGCCTTTCCGCTGTGAAATATCACACCCAGACAAAGGGTAAACACACACGTGGTATTCACAAATCTTTCCCCCTCACCAGAGAATTCACTCCTGTGGATTAACTAAGTGACAATCACACTTCCGTAGCCGAATGTAAACAAACTCACCCTTACGGTCCACTTAGAGAGAGAGTCCAAGCAGTGATCGCTTGGTCACCAGGTTTTTCTGTTCCAAACTTTCCTCACCTCTCTTTTCTTCCAGCAAAGTTGTACTAATTTACAGAAAACTTGTGAGAGTCATTTATCGATACCCCGGACGAACTCAACTTAACTCTTTTGGGTTACTGAAAGTTTAAACCAGCAACCGAGTCACTGGTGTCTTCCATTGACCGAATCCACCTCGACTTTAAGCTATATCTCTCTGTGCGTCCTTCCTTCTTCAAAATAAGCCACATTCAAAGGACAAAACAAAATTCAACAGGGTGGCGCATACTTCTTCAGCAGGCCATCGTCCTTAAAGCAGGGTCAAATATCGTGAAACCAATCCAGACTTCACGAGTACTTTATTCGAAAGTCCAGAAACAGCACCCTTCTCAATAGCTTCAATAACATTTACCTCACCCGCTTTCATCTCATCACCAACTTTTAGAGCACTGTCTAACTTAAGTGACTGAGAATCCTCAATTTCCACTGATACCGAGTTTAACCCATTATTCACTTAACCAAGTCCATCTGACACAAAACTACTGCATTCCTTTTCAACAGAGTCAGACACCTCAGACCTTAACTGAATTTTAACGCAAGGTTCAGTACGCTCTAAACCCACAGGTGTTTCAACAGGCTAATAGGGCCAGCTGCCTGTTCCAGGCTTTCATCACTAGACCCTGTTTCAATTTCCAGGTTCCCCTGATATTCCCCGCTATACTCTTGGAAACACTCTTTCTGAGTAAGCTCAACCTTGTGGGTTAAAACAAACTCTCCGCTTTTCTGCTTCGTCAGCGTCCTTTTCGTTGCAACTCATGCTCAGTCTCTAATTTATGTCTATCTAACTTCATTTGCTCCAGTCGCAACTGAATCTCCTATATACCTACAGGAAACGCTTTAAAATCCTCTTCACAAAATTGCTTCGTAGAGATATAGTACTAAACTATTGTCCTTCGAAGTTTCGCATTTGTCATACCCTTTTTTGCTTCCGTAATTTTCAATTGATTAACAACGTCCCACAAATCATCCTTTCTAGCTTTGTTCAAAACCGCAGGGTCTGGCAATGCCAGAAAGTCCCCAATATCTATTTCTGCTGTTTTCGACGCATGAGCAAGTCAGAGAAAGATTTGCCAATAAGATTGATAATCACTCAATCAACAAGCCGCCAAATGTTGTTCATATCCCGGACGCATGCCCCACTTTTGTTATGTACCCCATAACGGATTCAAAGGACCAGCAAAAGTGGAACACCACTGGAGTCTGAGTCTTTGGTCAACAAACACTGTTTTATTAGCTCCTCTGAACTCACTCTGGAATAGGTCGTCTTACATTAAAGCGCACTCAGACCCTTCTGTCAAGTTTCAAATCTCGAGATGGTTCAGAGTTCAACTACCAACAGAAGTCTACCTATCTTCCTTGAATCACACCGGGGATTCACTTTCCGCTTTTCCTTCAAACTTGAAACAATTTCTTCACTCCCTGCTCAATAACATTAAATATGAAATTGTACCATAGATAAGGAATAACAGTTTGTGGTCTGATAAAGGAGCCGAACGTGTTGGATTGTCGGAGTTTAATTTGACAGCGTCTTTGCATTGAAAATTCAAACTGCCTGGCACTGAATACACAGAAACAAAATCCATCTTTCCGATTTTCAAGTGGACATCTCTCTGAACTGGCCGCTTATACTCCGCAGAGGCCACAAATTAAAATGGAAGGGCACATCTGGCAGAACACAGAGATTTGACACAATGTCTGCACCACACTCCTTGATACACCAGCTGTCTTTAACGAAACAAGTCCAAAGAACGCGTGAACACAGCAGCAAATGTTACTTCATCTATGTTCTTACTAGGGACACCAATAAGGGAAATGATGAAGTACCTTCTCACACGGTGAAATGTTGCAATCCTCCTCTGTGAGATTAACCTTGTCTCTATCTGCCCGCGATCTCGCTGAAGAAACTCTGAGCTGATGACCCTTCGCGGTCATTCATTCGTACTCGCTGCAGCACTCTGAATATTCAATATTACCAAGGCTGACGAATCCCGCATCAGCTCCAGTAAAAAGAAACCTGATGTCATTCAACTAAAATCCCATTTGTGATAAGGTATGGATAACTAGAAAATAAATTGCAAAATCTCAAAGACGACGAAATGATATCCTGAAAAAGCAATGAATATTGTTGCGAAACACTCTCAGGCTCAGCCTCTTCGTTTCCTGATTGTTACTGTTGATCTTGTTCATTGCTTGGCTCCATGGACTTTGTCACCATAGACGAATGCGATAACGTCATTGGGATGCTCTGTTTCATTCAGGGTTTTTTTTTCGGTTATTGATGATGCAATGTGTTGCAATAGAAACATAAACAAAGAATATGTTGTCTGTACGTTCTGTAATATATTTCAGAGCATTCAACTGTATCGTATCCGATCCTACGATGATACTGAACACATGCCAAACGTTATCAAAAGTAATTAACTGGTTTCCGCCCACCTCATTCAATGCAGGAATAGGATAATACCCAGTACCTCGAAAAAGAGGCTAGACTGGTCAGGTACGTGACGTTTCAAAAAGGAGAGAAATGTTTCAACGGTCTTTTAAATCCAAGCTAGAGGCTAAGAGTGAAGAACTAAAAGCATCTTGGAGAGAAGCCTTTTCATTTTACTGATCGGGGAAAAGAGACTAAACTGCTCAGGCGCGTAACGCAATGCACCAAAGGTTGTTGTGTGTTTTTTTTAAAGACCGCCACATACAGCAGCTGCCGTCGTAGCTGCCATCGTCGGAGTGGAATGAGTCAGAGTGGGATGGCTTTGGCTCAACAGGCTTCTGCGTGAACAGGCAGAGCCGAGGGTAGGTTTCGATAAGTATAGATTTGCTCATTTAGAAGAGAGAGAATGTTAGGCAGGATGTTGGAATGCCCCTCGTGCAGGATGTGGGAATTTAGGGAGACCGCTGGTGACCCTGACAACCACACCTGCAAGAAGTGCATCCAGCTGCAGCTCCTAACAGACCGCGTTGGGGACTGGAGCAGGAGCTGGATGACCTCCGGGTCATTCGGGAGAATGAGGAGTTTATAGATAGTAGATTCAGGGAGGTAGTTGTGCCAAAGGAGCAGCGCACAGCTAATTGGGTTACAGTCAGGCGAGGTAAGGGGAGTGGGCAGGGAGAGGGAGGTTCCCCTGTGGTCTTCCCCTCAACAACAAGTATACCGATTTGGAAACTTCGGGAGGGGGGAATGACTTACCTGGGACAGTGTATGGTATGGTTCTGCAGTGCAGCAGGCAGCCGGGAAGAAGAGCAGAACGGTAGTTAAAGCGGATAGTTAGATTGTTCGATAGTTAGAGGTACAGACAGGAGATTCTGAGGTCGCGACAAAGAGTCCCGGATGGTTTATTGCCTCCCGAATGCCAGGGTCAGGGATGTCTCTGATCACATGCACAGCATTCTGAAATGGGAGAGCGAGCAACCAGAGTGATGGTACACATCGGTACCAGTGACATAGGAAGAAAGTGTGAGGAGGTCCTGAAGAGTGAGTACAGAGAGCTTGGTAGGAAGTTAAAAATCACGACCTCAAAAATGGTAACCTGAGGATTGCTACCTCTGCCACGTGGCAGTCAGGGTAAGAATAGGATGCTCTGGAGGATGAATGTGGCTGAGGAATTGATGTACGGGGCAGGGTTTCAGATTTCAGGATCATTGGGACCTCCTCTGGGGTAGGTGAGACGTGTACAAGCCAGACGGGTTACACTTGACCTGCATATCCTTGCAGGGAGGTTTGTTGGTGCTATTGGGGGCGGTGTAAACTGGATCAGCAGGGGGATGGGATCCAAGGTGCCAGAGCAGACAGTGAAATAAATAATGTTAAATGTTCATGCAAAGTCACAAATAGAAGTGTTGTGTGTGGTGGTAATAATCTTCTGAGGTGTGTCTACTTCAATGCGAAGAGTATTGTACGGAAGGCTAACAAGCTGAGGGCGTGGATTGACACGTGGAATTAATGTATTCCAGCGATTAGTTAAACTTTGCTACAGGAGGGGCAGCACTGGCAGCTTAATGTTCTAGGGTTCTGATGTTTCAGACGTGATAGTGGCAGAGAGATGAAGGGTGTGGGGTGGGTGTTGTTGACATTGCTAGTCAGGGAAATTGTTACAGCAGTGCTCAGGCAGGTCAGATAAGAGGGCTTGCCTATCGAGACCATATGGGTGGAGCCAAAAAAAACAGGAATGATCAGATTAATGGCGTTTTATAATAGACCACCCAATAGGGAGAATTGGAAGAGCAAATCTTCAGAGAGATAGCAGACAACAGCAGGAAACACAAAGTTGTGATAGCAGGGTATTTTAGTTGGCCATGTATTGATTTTGGACTCACATACTATTAAAGGTCTAGACGAGTTAGAGTTTGTGAAATGTGTTCAGGTAAGTTTTCTAAATCAATATATAGAGGTTGCGACTAGATCTCTAGATATTAGATCTCCTACTGGGAAACAAGATAGGACAGGTGACGGAAGTGTGTGGAGGGGAACACTTGGTTCCAGTGATCATAACGCTTTTAGTTTCAACTGGATCATGGATAATGACAAATGTGGTTCTCTGGTTGAGGTTCTAAACTGTAAATGGTCAAATTTGAAGAAAAATTTGAAAGCCCATGTGGTTCCGTTGTTTAAGAAAGGTTCTGAAAGGAATCCAGGAACTTAGAGCCCGATAATTTTGAAGTCGGTAGTAGGTATACTATTGGAACGGGTACAAAGAGATAGTATCTACAAGTGTCCTATCTACAAATCCCTCTCATTAGGGAGAGAAAACGCAGCTTTTTGCTGGTTAGGTCATGTTTGACAAATCGATGAGAGTTTTTCGAGGAGGTTATCAGGAAAATGGTTGAAGGGAATACATTGACTTCAGTAAGGCCTTTGAGAAGGTGCTGCATTGGAGGTTAGTTAGGAATATTCAGTCGCTAGGAACACATGGTGAGTTTATAAATCGGATTAGACATTTGCTCAATGGAAGAAGTCAGAGAGTGGTAGTGGAGAACTGCTTCTCTTAGTGAAGGCCAGTGACAAGTGGTGTGCCACGGGGATCAGTGCTGGGTCCATTATAACTGGTCATCTATATCAATGATCTGAATGCTAATGTGGTAAATTGGATCAGCAAATTTTCTGATGATACAAAGACTGGAGGTGTAGTGGACAGTGAGGAATATTTTCAAAACTTACAGCGGGATTTGGAACAGCTGAAAAATGTGCTGAAAATGGCAGATTGAGTGTAATACAGACTGGTGTGTGGTGTTTCACTTCGGAAGGTAAAAACAAGGTAGAACATGCAAGGTAAATGATAGGGCACTGACGAGTGCAGTAGAACAGAGTGATCTGGGAACACAGATACGTAATTCTCTAAAAGTGGCGTCACAGTTAGATAGGGTCGTGAAGAAAGCTTTTGGCACACTGACCAATATAAATCAAAGTATACAATAAAAGAAATGGAATGTTATCGTGAGGTTGTATAAGGAATTGATGAGACCGAGTTTGGAGTATTGGTTGCGGTTTTAGTCACCGAATTATAGGAAGGATATTAATAAGGTTGAAACAGTGCAGAGAAGGTTTACAAGGAGGTTGCCGGGACCTGAGAAACTGAGTTACAGAAGAATGTTGAATCGGTTAGGACTTTATTCCCTGGAACGTAGAACATTGTGGGGTGATTTGACAGAGTTGTATAAAATTATGATGGGTATGGATAGAATGGATGTAAGCAGGCTTTTTCCACTGAGGCTGGGGGAGAAAAAAAACAGAGGACATGGATTAAGGGTGAAGGGGGAAAAGTGTAATGGGAATTTTAGGGGAGGGCTTCTTCCCACGGAAAGTGGTGGAAGGGTGGAACGAACTGCCAGATGAAGTGGTGAATACTGGATCACTTTTAACATTTAAGAAAAACTTGGACAGGTACATGGATAAGTGGTGTATGGAGGAATATGTTCCAGCAGCATGTCAGTGGGACGAGGCAGAAAAATGGCTCGGCACAGCCTAGAAGGGCCAAAAGGCCTGTTTCTGTGCTGTAATGATGTATGGTTCTATCGGCAGCCATTTCAATTTCTCTCGCTATTCCTCTCCGACATGTCGGTCCATGTGCTCATCATCTGCTTTAAAGAACCCATTCTCATTTTGGATAAGCAACGGTTTGTATTTTGTCTAGGTAACCTCCAATCTAATGGCATTAACTTCGATTTTTCTAACTTCCTTATTGTCCCTGCTTCTTTCCTCTTTCCTCGTTTCTCCAATTTGTCCTATAACGCCTCCTCCTCAACTGCCTATCACCACCCATTTTGACAATCTTCTACGCCGCCCCCTCCCATGATTCACTAATATCTCCTTTCAGATTCCTTCTCACTTCTCCAGCATTTTTTCCTTTACACATGAATTTCCAGTCGTGTCCTTAACCAACCCTTCAGTTCTGCCCTCTGCACCTCCTAGCCCTAACAGGTAAAATTTTCTATGGCATGAGGCTTGAACCGAAACTTCCTTTCAGTTTTTTTTTCCTCTCTATTCCCCACTCTGTCTTATTCCTCAAACCCCTCTTTCATCCGTCGTTCGTATTTTGTACTCTCCTGACATATAAGATTCATTCTTCTGTAGCTCTGGACCTATCCGATCCACCTGGCTTCATCTATCACATTATAGTTAGCCTCTTTCCTCTCCCTCACCTTGTTTATGTTGCGTCCTTTGAGTCTTTATTCAATTCCATAAATGCTACCTGATCTGCCGAGACCCTCCCAACATTTTGTATGGGTTGTATTCGATTTTTAGCATCTCCAGGCGTTCTACTGTTAGTGACTTGCTTGTTACTTTTTTTCTATCTTGCAGCGTTTTGTGTGTGCTGCTGAAAATTAAGTTTGTTCATTCTCATTTTTTCGGTAAAGCACTACAGAAAAGGAAATTATGCATATAAAAATAAACAAATTTAGCCTGAAACACACAGGAAGTTACGATATATATAAACACTTTAGATTAGGCTTTATACTTGGACTGATTGTATGCAGAATAAGTACCGCTTATAAGTATCTGTGAATGAGTTGACTCTTGCAGGAAATTGTAAACTAGTTGTTGGTGGAAGTGGGCGGGGTGGGGTGATGGGTTATAGGATGGATGTGTTGATTAACCTGACGGTTTGTGGGGAAGAACTATGTTCGAGACTGGTGACCGAGGTGTGTCTGTTGGGGGGCGAGAAGTAATCTTCCTCGTGGATGTGCGACAAACAGTCAATAATCAAGTTATAAAGAGTTATTCCTGATAGGGAAAGCGGCTACTGAGTGAATGGTCCACAATAATCGACTCCGAATTCCCCTCTCCTGCCATCTACAGTCATTTATTCGTTTTAACTACATTGAGTGAGGGGTTGTTGTTACTACACCACTCAGCCAAGTTTTCAATCTCCCTTCTGTATGCTAATTCAACGTCACATTCGATACTGCTAACAACAGTGTTGTCATCAGCGTACGTGTATACACTGTCGGAGCTCTGCTTAGTCACACAGTGATACGCGTATCGTGAGTAGAACAGAGGGCTACGTACATATCCGTATTCTGCGTCTGCGCTGATGGTGTTTGGGGAAGAGGTGTTTTTACCAATCCGAACTGACTGAGGTCTACATGTGAGGAAATCCAGCATCCATTAACACATCGTCATGGAGGCCCAGGTCACGGAGATTACAGATCAGATTTTACACGATGATGGTGTAAATACCGAGTAATGACCGATAAAGACTATCCTGATATACGTATCTCTGCTGTCCAGATATTCCAGAGTTGTTTGAAGAACGAACGGGAAAGCATCTGTTGCAGCATCGGAAAGGGCTGATGTTGAAGCATATTAGATGCTCTCTGAAGGGTGAATTGGATGGGTTCCATGTGGCCTGCCGAACACTTCATCATTGTGTATGTACGTACCTGTGGGCGATCATCATTTGGACAGTTTACTACGCTTTTCTTTGGCACCAGCACGAACCTGCTTTAAGCTGGTGGGTACCAGCTACTGCTGGACTTGAGACTGAGGTCACCCGTGAACACATCAGCCAGCTGGTCGGACCTGGTCTTTAGTACTCGGCCAGGTACTCCGTCCGGATAGGATGCTTTCTTTAATTACACTCTCTTGAAGTGAATCCGCACGTCATCAGATACCGAGACTAAAGTATCATCGGGTGACATGGGGTTGCACAATGGTTCCATCCTGTAGTGATGGTCAAAGTGAGCATAGAGAACATTGAACTCATCCTGAAGCGAAGATCTTCTGGTCCCTATGTCGTAAGATTTAGTTTTGTAGCAGTTCATGGGATTCAAAGCCAGGCACTGCCGTCGAACATCCCATGTTGATTCAGTCTCGTCCGGAATATCCACTTCACCCGAGAAATGCCTTTACTGAAATCATAAGTGCTCCTCGTGTAGGATTCTGGATCTCCAGACTTGAATGCCTCTTAGCAAGTCCCGGATTTCATTGTTCAACCAGGACACACCAATACAGTGCCGTTTTAATAAAGTCACTAACACCCCTGGTGTAGTCATTCAGTCATGTTATAAGATATTGATCAGGTCAGAACCCACTGAAACCAATAAAGGCAATATTGAAACAATTCAATTGCCTTCAGCGACCATCCATCAGTTGGTATTAACTCTGCAGCCTTTCACTTTCGGCTCTGTCTTTATGCAGGGAGCAGGATCCAGTCCAGTGATCCGATTTGTCAAAATACGGACTCGGGTAGCAGCGACAGGCCTTACCTATCGTACAGGTCTAATGTTTTGGAACCTCTGGTACTGCGGGCTAAGTGCTGATGACACTTGGCAGGGTTTTCTTCAAATGCCCTGGAAAAAAACAGTCCGCCATATTTTGAAAACTTTCGGGATGGGCCGTTTCTTGTTTACGGCCGCATCGTGCTTGCTTATAATCGGTCACTGGTGTTTGTTATCGATATCGATGATCTGTTTGGTAATATGATAAACTAAAACTGCAAATAACAGAGGAATAACAGAGGGACCTGATAATACCGACCTATAATTCCTTGAAAGTAAAGTCATAAGTAGATAGTGTCTAAGGAGAACTTATGACCTTTCGGCCTTCATATATCAATGTAATGCGTACAGGATTTATGATGCTGTGTTCATGTTGTAGAAGACAATGATAATGTTTATGATGGAGTATTGTATGTGTTCGGGTCACCTACTTGCATGAACGATATCAGCAATTTTGAAAGAGTACAAAGATATATTGAGAGGCCGAAGCCGTGATTTCAGGACTGGGGTCACAGGGAAAGTTTGGGACGGTTCAGAATCGGAACGTTTTCAACCATTGATTTCAATATTTAAAAGACAATGGGATAACAACATCAATAACATGGGAGGACTATGGGATAACAACAACATGCATATCAGCGTTCTGGATAACACGGTCCAGTTCAACACTGACGAGTGAGTGGAGGAGTCTGTTTCAGTGCCGTACTGCTCTATGATTCTCTGTTCCATGATTCTGTTACCGAATGCAACTGCAGGATGGTCTTCAGAGGGGTAAATGTACTTCCGACAGGCTGGGTGTCGAGAGACATCAACATGGGACCTCTTACTTTCTTCTTACCGTCTGTTGTGGGTAAAATATTCAGTTTTTTTGTGCTTTTGTGTTTCACATTTTGTGTGCTAATGTTGTCAGCGAGTTAGGAAATGAAATCGCAAAACAAAATGTCGTTTTCCAAAAGAAACTCGGAATTACCTTTTGAATATTTTTTCCGCTCCCGACTTGACCTTATGTAAGTACCGAAATTTCTGTGATTGAATACATGAACAACCAGGACTGTATTTAAAATATCAGGCTGCATCTGTGGAAGATTATGGTCAACTGACCTTGCGGGTCCAGACATCTTATGTGGGCCCTTCATAGAATCAATAATACACAGATCATCGAGGAGGGGTTCACTGCGCTCAATTAAATATTTTATTCTCATGCACATACAAAGGGTTTCGACAATTACTGCCGGAATGCTCCCTGATATGCCATTAAACCCAAATCTTCGACACAGAGGTATTTCAACAGCTGCAATTAGAAGCCACGGCACAGCCGAAAGCTGAGTTACTGATACTGGTTTCAGAATGCTGATCTGTTGAATATTAACTTACGTACGATACATAACAACCATCGGCACTTTCCTTTCTACTCGAAAGGATTTCTTAAATGTTGTATGATAGTAATTATAGATTATTTGTTAACTGCTCAACACCTGAAAGTATGCCGTGGTCTGTGATAGTTTAAAGTGTGAAAGCATTAAAATGTAAACTATTGCACAGGGACTGGACATTTGTAATTTCAGTTAAAAAAGAAACAGGCGTAATGAGTGCGTGAATCTACGGAAGGTTGGTCTTGTGATTGTTAGGATTGTATTGAAAAGAAGTTTAAATTAATCCTTTTCATTCACGATAGGGTCTCACTGCCTGCAAATGTCTGCATCATTGTGAGAAATGAATTTGCAGGAACATGTGAAAGTCAGAGACAACTTCTTTTTCCGAAATTGTATAAAATCTTAGTGTATGGGGGTCGCAATCAAACACATCTGTTTTCCCTTTGTTCTTCAGAATATTTGATAAGGATTCTCACTCTAGGAATTAAATGTTTATTCTGCATACGCCAGATACCAACGACAGTTTTGAAAGAGGAAACGTCGGGCTTAGATTTTTGTTTTGACATACCTGCGTGTTTAGATTGTGTTCCTTCGTTCGTTTGTTTTGGTATTGATTTCAGAGGGAGACACGGATTCCACACTGGCCTTGTGAAATCAAGGCTAAGGTGATCGAGATACTAGTTTATCTATTCTGAGTACTATAAGCCGGCTGCTCAAAGGTAAATTGACAGTAAGACAAATTCCAGGTGCTGCAGGATGTTCAAATTAATGTCACTCTCACAGAATACAGTTGTACGGTGTACTAAGAATTTTACCTTCCTTCCAGAACATCTCCATCCACTGGCATTCCTTGCTTAGCCAGTTCTGAATCTATGCAGCCAGGGTTCACAAGATCCCAGACCATTTGACGTTCTGAATGCGTGCTGCATACGGAGCTCAGAAAAACACCTTAACATTTGATGTACCTCAGCTGGAATGTTGTGACATCATTAGCTCATTTTCTACCTTTTCATCGAATTTATTCTGGCTCATTATCCTGACTTCAGATATCCATGCTGACTATCCCCAACCACGATTAGTTTCTCAAAATGCTTGTAAATTCTGTCTTTAAAAATAAATACCTTTCCAATAGCTTGCCCACTATTGACCGTAGAATCACTGGCCTGTAATTCTCAGGACTACAGAACATTTCTTGAACAAAGAAATAACATTTGCCATTCTCCAAACCTCCCGCACTACTTCTGTGGCTAGTCATGACGCAAATGTCATGTCCAAAAGCCCAGAAATATCTTCTCTCGCTTTCTCTAATTACCTGGAGTATATTCCTTCTAGCACCCCGGGAAATATTTATTTCAATGTTTTCCCACTTTCTAGCTTCTATTTCTAAGCGTCTGAATGCTCCAGTACATCTGTCTTTTTCGCGGTATCCACACAAATCAACGTCGCACTCACTGGGGAATATTGAGGCAAAGTATCAGTAAGGACCTTCACTTCCTCCTTGCACTCCAGACACATGCTTCCTCTTTTATCGCTTGTCTCTCCCACTCCCTCTCTCGTCATCATTCTGTTTTTCACCTATTTTGATGCGTCTCTCCGTGGTCCTGTTATGACCCCTTCTACGTCTATTGTTAAATTCTTCCTGGCTACATTCTGACTTTCAGTAACCCTGTCTGATCATTTTTCCCAAACGTTAAGTGTATTTCTGTCTTCCTCTTGAAGAGGTTTTCCTTAACTCTTGTCAATCAAGTTCACTCTACATGGCCATCCGTTTCCAGCCTCAATGAAACAATCCAATACTTAACCCCAATCAAGTGCTCCATAAACAATCACCATATATCTTTGGTGCATCTGAAGTAACACATCACTTCCCAAATACGGCTCACAGATTCCTACCTAATAATGTCAATTAAGTCAGAGGTCCCCAACCTCCGGGCCGTGTAATGATACCGGGCAGGGAAGCATGGAGGGATGCAACGGTAGCCAGCTCTTCTTTAAAAAAAAGGCCGTAATAATCAACGTAATTAATTAGGTGACTCCCGGTACGTAAACGTCGGTCCAGATCAGAGTGTTATTCTGAAATGCAACATTCAAATAAGCGAGAGTTACTCATTTTGGTGGCCTGGTGGACGAAGCTATCCCGGGCCCTGTTGATCCTGGCTTTTGTGCTGCGGTATCATTTCCCGGCTGATTGTCAAGTCTCTACGATAATTTGGAATTCATTCGTTTCTGGAAAACCAAGCACATGATTATTTGAACTTATGACATATTTGGCAAACTTACTCATTTAAAAAAAAACCGTTTTATTTGAAAACTCTGCTGAATTGCAATTGGGGCTGGGCGTTATCAACAGAGTTGGCCATTTCCCAAATTATTTTCCCAAGTTCCTACCTAATAGCATCAATTAAATACATTCCATACTATCAGCTCCTATGTGTAAGGTTATAGCAAATGTTCATCAGTTACCCGCGATGAGACATATCACTTGATGCGTTTCTTTTCCAGGTACGAAATCCCAGAAGGATAGTACTCTATATCTCTTGCCCTCTTATTGTGCCAGGACACTTTTCGAGACGCAACTGAGAAACTCTGTCATATCTAAACCTTTTATTCCGTGGAAGTGCCATTAAGTTGCCTGTGAGAACATCCGTCTTAATATGGCACCCGTCCAAAATCTAGTTCCCGAACAGTTCCTCGTTTCTCCGTTTTTTTTCTGCTGATAGGTTTGGGGAGGGGATGCGCGTATTCTTCGCAGTATACTTCCAAAAGAGTAATGACTCCCTTTCTGCTTCAGTGATATTCTTACAGTCTATCAATAGACAGTTTATCCACTGTTTCTTTCCTTTCTACAGCTGTGTTAATATAATAATCACCCCGTGTTTCAGTGACAATCCCTTTACTCTCTTTTATCCAATTCTGACTATTTTCAAAAACTGAACCCGCGGGTGTCCAGAAGCAATTCCCACCCTTATGAGTGTCAATTCTCTGTGATAGTTTGGAGTGCACCTCAACATATGTGAAAATCAAGCCAGATCAATGTACGTTTGTCACATTTCCTACCTTAAATGAAGGAAGTAGGCAATATTCCGTGGATTGTGCATTTTCAGGATGACCAGGAGGCAAATGATTGTTTAAATTGATGACAAACCTACTCATGCTTAAAACTGTTTTATTTGAAAGCTCCTCTAAATTTCAATTCAACGTGGGCGTCATTTACACAGGACTCCATTTACCGTAAGCATGTATTTCAATCCATTCTTCAGTTCCTCTCTGAATTTCCTTTGTGTCAGTGTATAGATACAAGTATTCGTGCACATGCTCAGAATTTGCAACATGTACCCAAGTTGTTGTAGTATATATACCGGGGTATTCAAATATCTGTCCTGATAGACATAGTTTTCCGGTTGCCATTTCAAGGAATAGGGCATCCAAAATAATATGAAATTAGCTGATATAGCAAACAACAAAATCATTGACTTTCTGCGGTTTTCCATTTCGGTATCTTTCTGTTTATCACTACTGTTCCGAAGCCCTCTGCGAACTCTATTTGCCACAAAGATATGTCTGACTGTTAACCCATTGAAGACAAGAATTAAGCTGATTGGTAGCAACGGTGTTAAAATGCTGTCAAACAATTCGATTCCTTTCCACACAAGTGAAGTGGCATATTCATGTGTGAGGGAGCAACGCCACGCCATGTTGTCAATGATGACGTATGGTTCAACGGCGAAGTAAAACGGGGCACATCTCCCGCAGCTCACTATGGCCACCGTCACCATAACCACCGTTGCTGTTCTCTCAGTGCATTATCGCTCCCGCAGCTTTCGACAACATATTGCGATGAAACGATCGAAGGTAAAACTGACCGAAAACCAAACAGAACAGTCCCGCGTTACAACCCTAAATACAAGTGTCAGAGCACAGACAGGAGTGATGAGCAGGTATCTAGAAAAAATGCAGATATTGTTGGTCTGGTCCACCAAAGCAAAAACTATAACGACCATCAGATCCGCTGTTGCCATTCCAACCAGGTAACGGGTGATGCATTTGGAGAGGCCGCACTTTCCCCGAGATAGGATCACAATGGCCGTTAAATTAACTAAGAGAAGTTTGGAGAGGGAGAAAAAAAAACATCACAGAAGTATCAGTGTCTTCAGCTCTCTGATTGCCCACCATTCTTCCAATGCTATGCAGGGTATAGTTGTTTTGGAAGTAAAAAGTAGAGATTCAATGTGTGCCGGCTCCGTCGGTGCACTCCGGCTGGAGGACAATAATGGACTGGAGTGGCAGTGTGTTGGCGTCCTACTGACAGTTCAAAGCGGGGAATCGGATTTACGCGATGCACGTACCGGTGAGAAGTCGTTCCCTCCAGAAACAACACCATTTCCAATATTAGAGGTGAAATTGTTGAAAGGATTATGTGCATTGAACTTAAAGTGATTCAAAGCATAAGTTATTTTTTTGTGATTATGGATGAACTGACCTGCTTGTCGATATTCGACTGGAAGGTCAGTTGAAAAAGCTGCGTATCTGGAAAAGAGACCGCTGCCTTTTAAGAAAGCAGAGCAAGATCAAACCATGAAACTGCGGCAATATTGGCACACCGTATTTGACAAAGGAGTAAAAAAAGAATCATCACACGGAAAAACATGTGGAAAATGAACTGAGGTGAGTGAAAGTCCAAACAGTTCAGAGGAACAAAAGCAAGACGATGGCTCTATAAATAGAGTGAAAGTTCCAGTATCTTACCGGGGATACCAATCGCTACAACTGCAGGATAGAAAACGCTCGCGATGAAGTAAATCGCTGGATATCCCATATTCCGTCGGAAGCAACGTTCAGTGGTACGAAACGTTCCAACTGCTCATGTGGACCGGAGATCAATTTTACAGAGTTATATAGAATTCAAGAGTAATTCCTCTGAGGCAGTTACAGTGGTTATGACATTAGCCACACAAGGGTCAAAGATCTACACAACACTGACATTAAAGTGTTCTTCTCACTCCGAAACCATGCCATAAATTAATCTCTCCATGGGATGTTACAGGTTATTAAATTTAAAACAAGTGTTAATATGAACATTACCAAAGTAGTTTCCAAGATACCCGGCTTCAACTGCTGAAATGGAACATTTTCTGATTAGTGTTGTTATTAACATAGACAATTATCCTGAACAATCAACATGGACAATCTACTTTGAACACGTTTTGTCACATTCGACGGATTCATTCGTTTCCGACATTACGGGCAGGAGTTTAGCTTAGGAGGTGAAATGGAGTACACATCTTAATTGACTTTTTCATTTGTTCTTTCCATTCATTTCGAGTGTGTTAAGTGCTGAAATTCGCAGTACCAGCCGATGACATGTATCACAATTAAACACGATGCACATATGTGCTTCTAAGCATATAAAAGAGATCGAGGGCAATATTTCAAGGACTTTTGTTAATAAAAAGGTATACAGCGACATTCGCTGCGGTTTGTGGTCCGATTGCTGAACGTTCCTTTACAGCACACACATGGACCGTTCGGTATGAAACATAGAACATCAACTGGTATTACACTTGACCAATTCATGAGAAGCATGGGAGAGCCGAATTAAGATAGGTGAAAAACAGGAGGATGACGAGAGAGAGAGTGGGAGAGATAAGAGATAAAAGAGGAAACGTGTATGGTGTGCAAGGAGGCAGTGTAAGTCATTTATGATACTTTGCTTCAGTATTCACCAGTGCGTAAGACCTTAATGAATGTGGATACAGCGGAAAAAAGGAAGTTGAGCTGAGGCATGCAGACACTTAGAATTACGACCTGGTAACTGGGAATACATGAATGTAAACCATTTCCCGGCAGCAGAAGGTATGGAATCGAGGAAAATAGAGAAAACAAGCGAACATATTGCTGAAGAAATATAATAGGGATTGGAAAGGCTTCTTGGAGACGGAATTTATGAAGAAACGTATTCTAGTTGGGGATAGTCAGCATGTTTTTGTGTCCCTAATGAGGCAGAAAAACTCCATGAAGAAATGATGAAGCAGAAGAGCCGATCTAGGATACATGAATTTTGTAATGTATTAGACTGGGTTCCCTATGGTGCACACTTTCAGAAAGCTAGGTGGCCTGGGGTCTAGTGAAACCAGGCTGCATAGATTCAGAACTGGTTAACCAAGGGAAGGCCGACGAAGTAGTGGATGAAGTGTATTCTGCCTGGAGGACTGTGGCTAGTGATTTTCCACAAGGAAGGTATAATCTTCGGAACAGTTTACAACTATACCTAAAAGCTGCTATTTAATTTGACCATCCTTCAGGACATGGATGAATTACTGAGTTAGGGCTGATTTTGAAAGCAGACTGCTTAATTCGAACGGAAGCTGCACGCTATCTAAACTGAAATCACGGTTACCTATTACAGGACGGATGCTATGATTACATCCAAACATGTTTTCCAATGGACCCTTGCGACTCAGGATCAGCTTTTTAAAATACTCAGCAGCATGCTTTGTTGCTTTCCGAATGAACCAGCCTGCCAGAAGGCGAATTTCAAATTCCCAATTCAAGTACACACGAATTTGTCTTGTCAATTTACCTTTGAACAGCTGGTTCATCGTACCCGGAATAGATACACTCATATTTCGGTCCATTTAACGTGGATTTCACATGTCCAGTGTGGAATCCGTGTCTCCCTCTGAAATCAATACCACAGCAAACAAACAGAAAAACGCAATCAAAATACGCAGTTAAGGCAAAACAAAAATCTAAGCTCCAACGTTTCTTCCTTCAAAACTGTCGCTGGTAACTGGCGTATATAGAATAAACAGTTAACTCCTAGGATGAAAATCTTAATCAAATATTCTAAAGAACAAAGGGACAGCAGATGTGGTTGATTGCGGCTCCCATACACTAAGACTTCATGCAATTTCGGAAACTGATGCAGTCTCTGATATTCACATGTTCCTGCAAATTTATTTCAACCAATGAAGCAGACATTTGCGGACAGTGAGATACTCTCGTTAAAAATATTAATTCAAACATCCTTTTATGACAATGTTAACAATCACATGAGTATCTTCCGTTCACTCACGCACGCATTACCTCTGTTTCTCTTCCAACTGAATTCACAAATATCCAGTCCTGTGCAATATATTACATTCTCAATGCATTCGTACTTTAATCTATCGCAGAAATTTTAAGTGTTGAACAGATAACAAATAATCTATAATCAGAATCATACAGCATTTAAGAAATCATTTCGAATCTAAAGCAAATGAACGCTGTAAGTTATGTATCGGCCGCAAATTATTATCCAATATATCTAAAAGATTACGTCACGACGTCACCAAATCTTCAACGACTTAAACGTTTTCTCACATCTAATCACTGACCAAGGATAGGATTGAGATTAAATGAACGATTTGTTGTGTATTATCAGGTTTAATATTCCCATCACTACCGTTAAAGTAACAGATTTTTATACTGTACTGGCCCGTTTGCTACACGCCCCCACCCCAATCTCAGAAACTTTTTTTTTCTACTGGTAGATGAAACTAGGAAACATAGCCTCAAGTTACGACAATGTTGATTTTGGACGGAAATAAGGAGAAAATAGTTTCCCAGAGAGTGGTAACTCTGTAGAATTCTCTGCCCAATTAAGTAATGCAGGCTACTCCAGCAAATATATTTAAGATTATGTCGGACAGATTTTTGAAATTTTTGAAATTTTTGAATTAAGGGTTAATGGGAAAAGACAGATAGGTGGAAAAGCGCCCATGGTCAGATTGGCTATGAACTTACTAAATGGCGGAGAAGGCTCGATGGGCCAAATGCCCTACCGCTGTTTCTATTTCGTAAGTTTTTCAGTTTTTATTCTTGCCGCTCGTGTAGTTACATTTGGTTAGCACCTCTAGCGGTGTCCCCTGATCTATCACAAAAGCAACCTATCGGATTTTTTAATTCTTCACTTAAGTATTCTATCCTTGTATTTCCGGAAAAGTCGAATGTTATGAATATAATTTTGTGGCTTCATAAAGCTGCTCTGTGTTGTGGTCTTTTGATATGTCGCACAGGAACACATTCCAATCAATTTCCTTTCATCTGTCATAACTTTACATTACACTCCCCTCTGGTGGTCAGCTGCTCACCATGCTTATCCGCGGGCAGTAATGTCATGATCAATATTTCTCAGATGCTGAGGTAAAAAAAAAAGTAGGGCATGTTATATTCTTCTTTCAGATTCCTGCCCCGTTTCCTACCATTGCGACTTTCTCCTTGGTCTCAAATGGGTAAGGAAATCGGAGTATTGACAACAGAACTGGGA
This sequence comes from Hypanus sabinus, assembly GCF_030144855.1. Lineage (NCBI taxonomy): Eukaryota > Metazoa > Chordata > Chondrichthyes > Myliobatiformes > Dasyatidae > Hypanus > Hypanus sabinus. The sequence continues at coordinate 419,323 of NW_026781186.1, read as the reverse complement.
TCTTTGTTTGTATGCCGGCGGGAGATGTATGGAAATAGCCTGCCATTTATCGTCATATTGTAAGGAGCTGCATCACGACGTCTATCACCAACCTCCTGTTTCAAACCTAGCCCCTGTTTATTATATTTCTGTGAATGGAGATGTTGTACCGGCAACTTTTCTACCGACTGTAAACACTTAATTTGATCTCCAGTGTTACGCTTCTATTCTGATAATAATTACGATACTACATTCAAAATTCGCATAAATCATTACATGTTTCACGCTATCCTTCCCCTTCGCTACGATCTAATTTTTTTCTTATCATTCACTCTTTTCTTTCACAAGCACTCTAGAACTGACTCAAATGCATTACTTACACGCTCCTGGCACTCAGCTTCATCGCAAATAAGTTGCCTCCTCATTAAGGTGGACAACATCTCTTCAAGACGGGTCACCACATGATGGAAGACATGAATGCTTCTTTTAATCTGTCCCCCTGCACTGTAGATTGCTGCCGCAATTCCGCCCAATTCTCAATTAAGCACCATTTTGCTTCGACTTCGTTTTCATTCCTTGCCTCACATCGTTCCATAGGTAATCATCTAAATCGTTATCACAGCGTTTTTATTTTCCTTTAGACATACATGACCAACGATATCGCCACACTGAGGACAATTCCACGTTACCCTGTGACAATCAGGGTAGAACTAAGATTAGGGAAGTTGTTGATCCTTTTGCAGCAAGTTATTATTTCATTGTTAGTCCAAAAGTTTTATCGGGGATTATATCAATAAAAAAGTAAATTAACTTTCATAATGGCAAAGTGTGTGTATATACTGCTGGGACTTGAGAAGGTAAACTGAAAGGAACTGCTTGACGTTGCGTCAGCGGCGGAACAATGAGGTCTGATTAAAATGTTTATACACGCTGTGTAGGAGGCTTTTTCAAACCCAATAGATTACATTTGAAAGTTCATAGTAAAATTTAGTAGCAAAACACGTAAAACATACAATCTGAAATACTTTATTTTCCCTGCAGGGATATTTAGTAAATCGATAGATTGGATGAATAACCACACAAGATAAATATTGAAGACAAGACAAATGTAAAAAGAATAGATAGTAATGATGTTAACCGTACGGCATATGAAACTGTGAGAGCAATAGTCATGAGTTATATTGGAATTGCCAAAATATAGATTGAGATGGATTTTGCCGACAATGCTAAGATTGACCACAACAGATGTTCTTCCTTTAATTGAACAGTAAAATAAAAGTTAAGGAGGAAGCAGAGTGTATTAGGAATGATAATGGGATGGTACATTATGCAGAGAAGGACATAGTGGAGCATTAACTCATATTTTGCCGCTTATTCATCTGCGAAGGTCATAGCAATATGCAATTAAATATAGAGAAACATCAAGTTGTTTTAATATTGCTCAGCAGAAATTGTCCAATCGAAGACAGGTGGAGGTCATGCCACTAGTCCTTGTATAGGTATCAATCCCCCCCACACCTTTTTGTGGACTCTGAAATGATTCTTGCTCTTGGATAATCAAATCAGGGAAATAGAATTTCAGGTATTGAGCTGCTAAACCTGTGACCATTCCCGGAGAATCAGATATTTGTTCTGCATAGAGCGTGGAATCGGGTTCTGGGTCAAACTAATCTGAGCAATTGAACGTCGACACAAGGAACTTTAGATCATGTTCTGCTAAATGACACCATTCTTGGAGGAGCAGCTACTTATTATGTAAAACGACAAAACTACCAAAGAAGCAATTTGTAATCCCGAAAAAAACTGTCTTTGTTGCATTAGTTAATTGGTTTAGACCAGTCAGAGTTGGAAGACAAAATATAGAAGGCTGGGGTGGGACAATGATGGTTATAGCCCTGTAACAAGCTGATCCAGGTAGGTTAGGTGACATTAAGCCAATGGAATTGAGATCAATTGATGAGGAAGACAATAAAAGTCAGGAGTTCTAAATGCACTGGGGCGATAACTCTCCAGCAACCAGAAACCAATCAATGTTGTTAAGGACGACCCCACGGACACGTGGAGATCGGTTCCCACGATGAATGTCTGGCCAGAGCAGACTCTTTTCTCGTGTAATCAGTTTTCTCTTCATTGACTCTTCATGGAGGGTCAGGAATTCTAGTAGGGTGGACACAGGTAGATAGTTTGTGAACCCACGTGCTTTTTACCTGAGAGTGTAAGATACTTGTCGTTAAATACAGATTCCCTGTGCCTCACTGATCATTATTGCAATAGAATTGACGCCCCTGCGTGGTCTCGAAGATGATTCTTTTTGATGAACTGGTGACTCGAGTCCGACCACGTGCGTGAGGTATTGATAGATCAGATGTAACACAAGCTGAAGTTCACAGAATGAAATCCAGGGGATTTTCCAAATCGAAAATACTTGGATTGTTTTAATTTGAATGGATACCTCTAGAAATTCGCGTTGAAGAAGAGACTGGGAATGTGGAATTTGTATGGCTGTGACGTGAAAGCAACTGGGCATGCCCTGTGTAAATTAGTCCTCATCGAAGCAGTCGAACAGGAAGTTTAAACAATTACAAAAAAACAGTCCCAGTTGGCTGTTTAAATGAGGATGTGGTCGGGTTAGGACAAAGTGGTATGTCAGAACCGCGGAGATAAGAATCGGAAAAAGACTGTGGCAAGAAGTAGAAGCAGAGCGATATAGGTTAGAAGGCGAGCACAAAATGATCCAAAAGGAAGAAGAGACCTTTAGTGAGAGAGTTACACAGTGGAGACCTGATGCATATGAACCAGTTTCGGCTCAAGTATGAGAAATCACTTAAAGAAAATAAAAACTAATCTACAGTCAGCAGCCGAAGTCGTGAAGGATGAAGCGGAAGCATTGCGGTAACAATGCAGTGTTTTATAAACGGCTACAAATGTGATTCGGAAACCTGCACCGGAAATGAAAAGCAACACTGGCGATCGTGCAAAGTGTGTAAATCAGATTCAAAATTTGCAGGACCAACTTGAAGCACAGAGAGGAATAATTTATGCTTCTGGATCTAAACAAGGAAGGAAGGTGAATATGAACTTATTGATTTGTAGGATTTGATAATTGAAGCTACTTGATACAGTTACGATAACTACAGAGCACCATTTCCCGTGGAAACTAACACGGTATTACGTTCTGCACGATTCGTATCTCGAGTTACTATCAGAAAGTTGGGACAGGGGCCGCGCATAGTGAACAAATCAAAAACGAACCTCTCATACACCGCACTGATCGAGGTACAGCAGCTTACAGATATTGCTACATATATCGCGACCTCGGTGCTCGGAGACGATCCGTGAGTTCTTTCCACGCAACTAGACATGACAGTGTAATATATGGCATAGCTCACTCAGAGGAAAGGAAATTAATGGTAATGTGTTAATATCCAAATATACATTCAGCTTTGCCAGATATACATCCACATGTTCTGGGAAAGCAACGTTCTGGGAATGGACTGAAGAACGCAGTAATCACTGCAATGGGTGCTGACAAGGGAGACCCGGTAGACCCGCTATGCAATGTTACCAGAGGAGAGGGGAACATCCCACTGCATTTGCGTCCCGTTTATGGACTGTGTACCAAGGGGTGTTTGGAACAGCATTAAAGTGCGACTATTTAGAACGGGGTCCTCAGATATATGGTTGAGAAAAGTGGTGACTCACCGTTCCGATAAATCTAAAAGGGTTCTGGAAATATTTGATCGCACCCCTACTAAGGCATGGTCACTGAGGAAAATGAGTAGAGCGCGAAAAAAAAGAGATGCAAATACCAACTAAACTCTGTAATGGGAAGGGGATGTCTATCGAATGTCAGGCTGCCTGTTCGCTTCCCAATGACCTCCCTGTTACATATCAAAGGGGAAGGAATGTCAGAGGATATGGAACAAGGTTAAAAAGGGAGAACTGAAGGTGGAGAAATTAAATCATATATCTGAGGTCAATAGAGAGATATTAAGAGAGAACGGCCAAACCGGAGACGAGAAAGAGTAGAGCAATGGGGTTTGTCATTGGAGGGGCCAGAAAGACCGGGATTACAAAATAACATGAGAGAGACACGACCTTACAGGGAATTGTATCCTGAACTCCAATGACCTTGTCAGGCCTAACCAACATATCTATGTGAGACAAGGTATGATGAAATCGGAAGGCCTCTGGCGAATGGTAGGGTTGGAGTCCACACTGTTAACTTTCTGTAGACTCTGGCGAGTCGCAAAAACACCTTCAACATCACTAATGTAATAACAACGCAAAATGGAAGATACAAGGTAAAAAAAAAAGTGGTACATGCGAGTGCACCTTTGGACGTTATATTAGGAGACCTTGCATTGAAACGTTCGATACTTTTGGCAGCATTACTCGGTGAGCAAGGTACATATACCTGACGTGGTTGTATGACCAAAGCGCGGCTTTGCTTTGACCCAGTAAACTGTATGATTTAACAGATGCCAACTCTAATGCAAAACATACAACGCATGCAGATTCCAGCAGGAGAATATCAGGATGGAAGATGCACATGGCTGAAATGTGGATAAACCCGGAGGGGGTGAGCAATGATCAGAAGGTGCAGCAAATCATTGCACAGAAGACAGGGGCATTTGCCAGGTCCAAGCATCCCCAGCCACAAAAAAGAAAAGGAGAGGATGTTGTAGGTGAGGTAATATAATTTTAGTACAAAAGGAGTACTGAGGCTGGTGGCTACTGCTAATAACTCACCTATTTGGCCATTGAGGAAACCAGATGTAGCTGGCGGTTCACAATAGACTACCGGCAGCTGAATAAAGCAACTCTGTTAACAGCCCCAACTCTTTCAACTGACTCGGAGACAGTGATCAAACATATTGAAAGCGTGCAATTGTTCACAGTATCAGATATAATTAGTGGATTTTGATCTATCCAACTGGAATGAGAGTGTCAATACACGTTACCTTACATGATCAGCAGTATGAATGGACTGCTCTACCACAGGACTACCATAAATCCATTTATAGTTCACCAGTGCTTAGGGGGAAGGTTTAAAAATATTTCAGAAACCCAGTGTTTGGTACAATAGGTAGATGACATACTCTTGCAAACTGAAACCATGCAGGAGCATATCAGCTATTGACAAAAATATTGGAAAATATTACTTGAATTGGGACTAAGGATAAACCCTAATAACACACAGGTGATGGCACGAGAAGTAAAGTATTTACGAATGATCTTAACATGGGGAAAATGAAAAAGTGAACATTGAAGAGAAAAAGTCATTATGAAACTGCCTATTTCCCGAAAACTGAAAGGACTGTGGTCTGTCTTGGGGCTGGTAGGCTACTTTTGCGATCATAGTGATGGATGTTTGACTAAGGCAGCTGCTTTACTACAGTTACCGAAAACAAATATTGTGTGGGAATGGAAATAAGAACATACCCACTCCGTTAAAGTTTCGAAGCAAGTGTTGCCCGCTGTTCCTGCGTTAAAAACCGGAAATCCGAATGAGATTACAAAGAAGGTGGAAGCTGTCCAAGCTAACACAAAACCTACAAATGCCAAAGCAAAGCAACTTTTTGGAAAGACTATTCACTTGCTGGTGACTACCCCGGAGTATCAAATCGGAACAAGGCACACATTTCCCGATCCAGATAATGGCTCCTTTAGGGAACGAGCAGAGATATGATGTACCCTATAGACCACAATCTATTGGAATTGTGGAAAGGTTAAATCGACCACTAAAAATATAATTGCAAAAATGTTGCAACAACGTAGAACAACATGGCAGGTTCTTTGGCCGTGATGATATTAAAAAAGATAGTGTCAGCTTCAGCTGATTACACCCCTTATAAACTCATGATAGGAAGGGAAATGAGAGCTTTAGAGGAGTAGTTAGGGCTAACATAGTCAGAACCCGAAATGGAATGGAATGCTTCAGCAAAGTAGTTCCAACATTTCGCGGAGACTGTGAAAGAGGCTAATTGTGTGGCAGCCAACCAAATGCTAAAGACGAAGCAGCAGAGAAAAGCCTATATCTGAAAAGGCAGTCTTTTCGAACTGCTCAGTACAAAGAGAGATGATTAGAATACAACAGTCTACTTCATTTTAAATGGATAGTTTGCAGGGCCCTATGAACTTATAGACAAAACGAGTCCATCAATATACACAGAAATGATTCTCCAGATAAATGTGGGTGGGGCCATATCAACCAGCTGTTGTTGTTGGGGTGCGGAGGGACAGGAATGTTATCACTATCGGCACTGAGCAATTGATGTAGACGGGGGCACTGAATTGGGAAGCTTCAGGATGGAGCAACTGTTCCAAGAAATGGGACCGGGAGAGTTCCTTTCAATGTGGTGATTGTCAGTTCCCTCACCTTGAGAACAAGGGCAGTTTTGTGAAAAAATCAAAGGAAAAGAACAACATCCAAGTGCCTGTTCACACTTTTCCGAAGCAAAAGGGCATATGGACTGGATGGTCTATAAATACAAGTAAAATATGGAAATAAAATAATTTAAGATTTAAGTTAAAAATAGGTGCAGAAAATGCCGTTGTGTGTTAGAGGTTTACCTGAACATGAATATAGCAATACATTTAGTTTTCATGGCATTTACCATGACTGGGCCATCGAGAGTCTTTTTTTTCCAGAACCAGTACAGCGGACAAACATGCCCACAGTGATATTGATATGATTGCTTGGAAAACAGTCAATGAACAACAAGAATATCTTCTCATTGAACACTGGTAATAATGTCTAAAACAAAAGTAATGGATCGCTCCCCCACTTGATTGCTGGCTGGTCACGTGTTGTGGAGAAAGCAAGAGAGACAATCCATCAATGGACTAAACATACTAAAATAATTAAAACCCACGCTCATGAGCCAAAAAAAATATTGAGTGACCAAAGTTCTTCGATAAGTTTTGGAATTGGTGACAGATGTTCAAATATCACCGTGGATCCGAGTAGTATCACATGCTGCTGTAAAACTAATTTAATGTACCCTGATATTGCTCAATGTAAATAAACAGAGAATATGGAAGGCTGAACTAATGAGAAATATTGAAGATAATGCTTTCATAAAACAGCAGAGACTGTTATGAGCATATAGTGGATAACTTTAGTGATTAAATGTTACTATTTGTATAGAATGGAAGTGTTCCTCTCGGACTGGGGTTCCATTGCCATCTAATATGCAGACTGCTGAGTGAGAGGTAATAATGTTTCCAAGAGAAATACCTCTGGATTAAGAGGAGGGAGATTTTGACCGGGTGTGGGGGAAGTAAACAGTCGAACTAATGACAGGGGAAGCAGACAAACCAGTTGATTTTTCCCCCGATTAGATGGAGTCTGAACTGATTCTTGCTCTGTGACAATGTAAACAGAAAAAAATTACACAAGAAGCTTCATGTAATAACCTGCTAAACCCGGGACCATTCTTAGACAAGTAGACTATTTTTTATGAAAATGGTCTGGACTCTAAACTGATTATTGCTCTTGAGAATATAATCAAAGCAACTGAGCGTGGTCACAAGGAAAGTGAGGTAATGATCTGCTAAATTTGAGACTTTTCTTGGAGGAGTAAACTGCCAGACTACCAAAGAAGCAATCTGAAAACTCGTTGGACTCTGTCTGGGTGTCCTCACTTAACTAGGTTGGACCAGTCGGTGTAAAAAAACACAAGTAAGTAAGGCAAGTGTGGGCAAAGCCATGGAAATGTGTTGGCTGTAGCCCTGTACAATGACCAGTAGCAACGTGACGCAGGTAAGACAGCTGACCGTGAACCAGACTGAGCTGAAAGCAGCTGATTGGGCAATCGAGGTCAAGCGAACAAGCGGTCTGATAAGGCAATCGAAAATTGTAAGCACAAACAAATAAAAGAGGGGTAGCGCAAGCAGGGTAGCCAGTGAGCGAGTGGGCCAGTGAATGAGTGGAGTTTTGAGGCTTTAGCGAGAAAAGGCGGAGGACGTGTATGCTCCCAGGGAGGTAAGGCCGGCTGTTTCTTTAATTAATGTAATTAACTTAGAAGTTGGTAATGGAAGCAGTAGATGGAGCAGTCCAGTTCTCCGTTTGTCAGATGTGGCAGCTCAGGGACAGTACAATTGTCTCTGATGACTACACCTGCAAAAAGGGGCATAGAGCTGCATCTCCTGTCAAACCGAGTGAGGGAACCGGAGCTGGAGCTGGAAGAACTTCGCATCATTATGACCTGGATAAAGAGGCGAAATGATGGGTAAGTTTGCGAATGACACGAGGACTGGAGGCGTCGTGGATGGAGCTGTCGGTTGTCGAAGATTACATGAGGATATAGACAGGATGCAGAGTTGGGCAGAAAGTTGGCAGATGGAGTTCAATCTGGATAAGTGTAAGGTGATGCACTTTGGAAGGTCACACCAGAAGGCTGATTACAGGGTTAATGGTTGGTTACTTAAGAGTGTGGATGAACATAAGGACCTTGGGTTTCAAATCTATTCATTCTTCAATGTCGCTGCACAGGTTGATAGGATAGTTAAGAAGGCCTATGGGATGCTAGGCCATTAATAGGGGGATTGAGTTCAAGAATAGAGTGGTTATGTTGCAAATCTACAAATCTTTCGTAAGACCACACTTGGAGTATTGTGTTCAGTTCTGGTCACGTCATTATAAGAATGGTGTGGAAACTATGGAGAGGCTGCAGAGGGGATTTACCAGGATGTTGCCTGCATTGGAGAACAAGTCTTATGAGATCTGCGTCTTTTCTCTTTGGAGCTCAGAAGGATGAGTGGGAAACTAATAGAGGTCTAGGAGATCATGGGAGTCTTGATAGTGTGGATAGCCAGTGTCATCACACCATGGCAAGAATAGCAAGTACCAGAGGATACAACGTTAAGGGAGGGAAGTTTAGGGGAGACATGAGGGGTAAGTTTTTTTTTTACACAGAGGTTTGTGGGTGCATGGATTGATTTGCCAGGGATGGTGGTGGAGGCTAAAACATTAGAGGTATTTAAGAGCTTCTTGACTGACACATGGTTGGAAGAAAAATAGTGGGTTACGGGGTAATTTAGTTTAGTATTTCTTTCAGGAATATGCGGGTCGGCACAACATCGAGGGCCAAAGGACCTGTACCGTGGTGTAGTATTCTAGAGCCTAGTGTCATTCGGGAGTAATAAATCGGAGTTTCAGGGAGACAGTCACCCCGAAACATCAGGAAACAGTTAACTGGGTGACTGTCAGGAGGGGGAAGGGGAATAGTCAGAAAGAGCAGAGCTCCCCTCTGGCCGTTCCATCAATATTAAGTATACGGTTGGTAGGGACAACCTAACAGGGACATTTGTAGTGATCGCAACTCTGACACCGAGATTGAACTCTCAGCTCAGAAAGGAAGGTGGGAAAAAAGGAGAGCAGTAGTGATAGGGGGTGCCATAGTTAGGGCGACAGGTAAGAGGTTCTTTGAGAGACATCTAGAATCCCGGATGAGCTGTTGCCTTTCTGGTGCCAGGGTCCGCGATATCTCGGATCGAGTTCTCGATATCCTCAAGAGAGAGGGCGAGCAGCCAGTTGTTGTGGTCCGTATAGGGACCAATGACATAGATAGGAGTAGGAATGAGGCCCTGAAGAAGAAATATATGGAGTTAGGAAAGAAGTTGAAAAGAACGATCTCGGGGTAGGTAATCTTGAGATTGTTGCCTTTGCCACGAGACAGGGAGGGGAGGACAAGGAAGTTATAACAGATGAATGCGTGGCTGATAGTTGGTGCAGGGGGCAGGGACTCTTGATTGCTGGATCATTGGGGTCTCTTCTGGGGCAGGTTTGAGCTTTACAAAAAAGAACGTGCTGCACCTGACTTAGAAAGTGACCAATATCCTGGCGGACAGGTTTGCTACAGCTGTTGGGGAGGGTTGAAACTAGTTTGCCAGGTTGGTGGTGTGGGAATCAGAATCAGAATGCTAGTGCAGAGATTAGGGTAGAAGGACAAGTGCATGATGCTATGTGTTCTGAGTTGGTGAGGAAAGACAGGCAGGGGACAAAACATAAATGTAGCCAGAGCGGTTGAAATGTGTCCATTTCACAGCTAGGAGAAATAGGAATAAAGGGGATGAACTTAGAACATGGAACTACGATAGTCTATAGGCCCCCATTTAGCCCTTTGGACACCGAGGAGTAGATGAGCAGGCAGATTTTAGAATAATGCAGGAAATACAGGGATGTAATTATGGGTCATTTAAACTTCCATCATATTGACTGGAACCTCCTGACTGGAAGAGGGTTGGATGAGGCTGAATTTGTCAGGTGTGTTCAAAAAGGATTCCTAACACTGTATATAGACCGGCCGATGAGCGGAGAGGCCACACTGGATCTAGTTCTGGGTAATGATCCTCGTCAAGCGGTAGACCTCTTGGTCTGGGAGCGTTTTGGTGAGAAGGACCTCTACTCCTTTAGCTTCAGCATAGCTGTGTAAAAGGATAAAAACAGACAAAATGGAAAGAGCTTAACTGAAGAAGAGCTAACTATGAAGGGAGGAGTTAGGAACTGGTTAGTGTAAATTGGAATCAGATGTCCAAGTGTAAAAGCACAGAAGTAATGTGGAGGAGGTTTAGCGGTCACTTGTGCTGTGTTCTGGATAGGTTAGTCCCACTGAGACAAGAAAAAAACTGATAGGAAAAGGGAATCGTGGTTGACGAAACACGTGAGGCAACTCGTCAAGAGGAAGAAGGAAGCAAATGTTAGATATAAGAAGCAAGAGGCAGGAGGGTCTCATGAGAAATATAGAGTAGCCAGAAGGGAGTATAGGAAGGAATTCGCAGAGCTAGAATTGGGCATGACAAAGCTTTGGCATCTAGGATTAATGAGAAACCCAAGGTGTTCAATGCGTTCGTTAAGAACAGCAGAATGACAAGAATGAAGGTGGGGCCGCTAAAGGATAAAGAAGGCAACATGGGCCTTGAGGAGGAAGAGGTTAGGAATAAGCGAAATGAATATTTTGCTTCAGTATTCAGAACTAAAAAGGATCTTGATCTGGTTGAGGTCGAATTAGAACAGACCCGTGTGCAGGACAATGCGGAGATTAAGGATGAAGAGGTTTTGAACCTTCTTAAAAACGTCAAAATTGATAGGTACGCATGGCTGGACGTGATATATCCCAGCTATCGCTGGAGCAGTAGATATGATCTTTGAATCCTCTTTAGCTGCACGGGAGGTGGCGGAGTATTGGAGAATGACGAATGTAGCTCCCCTGCTTACAAAAAAAGGTAATCGGGTGAATCCTGGGAGCTATAGACCAGTGAGTCCTATGTCGGTGGTCTGCAAACTGTTGGAAAGGATTCTTAAGGATAGGATCTACGAGCATTTGGAGAAGTATAGTCCTTGAGTGAAGGATAGCCAACATAGTTTTGTGAAGGGATGGTCGAGACCCACGAGCCTAATTGACATTTTTGAAGAGGTAACAAAAGAAATTCATGACGGTAGGGCGGTTGATATGGTCTACATGGATTTTAGCAAGTTATTGACAACGTTTGACTCATCCGGGAAGACATTGGGCATGGGGTCAGTGGATGTTTTGCTGTTTGGATAAAAAATTAGCATACAGGAAGATAGCAGAGGGTAGTAGTGGAAGGAAAGTATTCTGTCAGGAGTTCGGAGACTAGTGGAGTTCCGGAAGGATCTGTCACGGGACCCCTGCTCTTTGTGACTTCTATAACTGACCTGAATGAAGAGGCGGAAGGATGGGTGAGAAAGTTTGCGGATGACACGAAGATTGGAATAGTTCTGGATGGAGCTGCAGTTTGTCGAAGGTTACATGAGGATACAGACAAGATGCAAATATGGGCAGAAAAGTGGCAGATGGAGTTCAATTCCGATAAGTGTGAGGTGATGCATTTTCGAAGGTCAAACAAGAAGGGTTAGTTCAGGGTTAATGTTCGGTTACTGAAGAGTGTGGATGAACAGAGATACCGTGGGAGTGAAATCCATACATCCGTTAAGGTCGCCGCCCAGATTGATAGGATAGAGTAAGAAGGCCTATGGGATATTAGGTTTCATTAATTGGGGGATTGAGTTCAAGAGTAGAGAAGTCATGTTGCAACTCTACAAATCTCTGGTGAGACTACACTGGTCACCTCGTTATAGAATGGATGTTGTCTGGATTGGAAAACAAGTCTTCTGAAGCAGGGTTAGCAGAGTTGGGACTCTTCTCCTTGGAGCGAAGAAGAATGATAGGGGACTTGATAGAGGTCTACTAGATCATGAGAGTCATAGATAAGGTGGACAGTTAGTACCTGTTTCCCAGGGCACGAATAGCAGACACTAGAGGGCATATGTACAACATTAAGGGACGGAAGAGTATGCGATTTATCAGGAGTAATGTTTTTACACAAAGTACATCCCTGAAATAACTTGCCAGGGATGGTGGTGGACGTTAAAACATTAGAGGTATTTAAAAGCCTCCTTGAGAGGAACATGGATAAAAGATAAAGAAGATTATTACTGGGTAGTGTGGGTTTAGTATTTTTTTAAAGGAATATATGGGTCAGCATAGCATCAATGGCTGAAGGGCCTTTACTGAGCTGTAGTTTTCTATTGCTGTAGTGCGTACAGGACAATCAACGCTGCTGCGCAGTTTGACAATGTTGTTAACATGGCTTATGGTGTGTTGGCATTCATCAGCTGTGGGATTGAGTTCAAGAGCCGTGAGGTAATATTACACCTATATAAGAGCTTGGCCAGACACCACTTCAAGTATTGTGATCAGTTCATTACAGGACGGATATGGATACTATAGAGGGAGTGTAGAGGAGATTTACAAGAATTGTGCCTGGAATGGAGGGCGTACCTTTTGAGTATAGGTTGAGTGCAGTTGGCCTTATCATCTTGGAGGGTTGAAGGATGCGAGGAACCTAATGGAGGTGTGTAAGATGATGAAGGACATTGATTAGGCAGATTCAATGGGATCTTTTAAGAGCCGCTTAGATAGGTACGTGGAGCTTAGAAAAATAGATAGCTGTGCGCTAGGGAAATTCTAGGCAGTGTCTGGAGTAGGGTACATGGACCACAAAACATTGTGAGCGAGGGAACCTGTCAAATGCTGTAAATGTCTCTGGTTTATGTTCTGCGCTCTAATTAAGCCATTGATATTGCTGTATCCCGAAAAAAAAAACAATACATGTTTCAAACCAGAATACGGGATATTCGTTTGATATCTCGAATAGTGTCTTCCACACTATCAAAGGGTTCACAATAGTTCTGGACAAAGATCGGGGGATATTTGCTGGCTTTTCTCTGACAAAGGCACACACACACACATCGCATTATATATACATAGACATCCATACTCTAAAAATCACAGTAACAAAAACTCACGCACACACAGATAAGCGCTTACACATACATTTACAAGCGTACAAACACAGCGAGCCACAGACTCGCACAGATACACATAGACACAAAAACACATATGCAAACACAGACATACACAATGCAAGCGCATACAGATTCGCAAATTAATAACGACCCCCGAAGTCTAAAACACACGCACACCGACCCACACACACGTACGTTGAAAAAAAAACCGAAGCGCGTACACACACGCACTCACAGTCACACACACACACACACCATCAGGCTGCACTATCTTTTCCACCTCTCCAGCTCCCCAATAGGTGATGGAAAACAATTTCGCAAACTGTAGTGATATAATTTACTTCAAGATTCAGTGACTGCCAAATGGTTCATTTGACGTATTTATTTACAATCAAATCACCTTTAATTCATTAGTCACTTCGGAAAGCACACTCACAATCTCGGGCGGGAGGCGGGGGTGGGGAAGCGGAACAACACCAACAAATGATCGAGAATTTAATTCATTAAATTAGCTAAAATCTTTCACAGCAGGGATTGCATGTCTGACGTAATCGGTTTGCAATTTTTTTCAACCTTTATTTTTAAATCTATTGAGATCTCTCCCTGTGGAGTCGCTGTATCGTATTAAAATCCAAAGCATGAGAGGCCTGAGCATTTAATTTCGAGAGATCGGCCCAGCTGTGGGAGAAAATCATAATACATAGAAAATGGCTATAATGTGGTTTAGGTACGACGGCGTGCAGAAAATATTGTACATGTTCATCGCCGTCATTGGAGTTCCTGGTGAGTGGGCAGAGCAATTCATGTTTGCCATTTCTGTGTACTGACCGGTGTGAACATGTTCGTTGTCAATCTACAAGCTTTGAACATGACGACTCGGAGATATCGATCTTGTCATTTCAAATCTCAGATTTATTTTTTTCATATTTAATGGCAAATAAAATATCTGCCTCTCCTCTAACTCAAGGAATCAATTCGAACGTTGTTCCTGCTTTCAATAAAACTTCGTCCGGTGTTGTCCCGGTGGACGATGAGGAGGAGTAACAGGGAGGGATTTAAGTTCTGAAGATTGCTGTTTCCGAGTCATTGACCAGTGAAACTATGTTTGACATCTGGCTATGGAGTCTGTCACACTCGGATGCCACTGCCTGTTGGTCAAAGATTAGGTGTGATCACCTGAACCAGTGTGCAGAGATCTGCTGCCATGGGTTGTCGAATTGAACAGTTCCATAGAATTCATCCATTAACGGAGACTCTCAGCCTCTGGTTACTCAGTTGAGTCTGTTTTCCCTCGTCAGAAGCTAGGGCATCGTCTCGGCCTGAAGAAGTGTCTTAAACGAGTTTTTTTCAATTCCATGGGTGTTGCCTGATCTGGTGAGTTCCTCCATTGCTTCGAGCGTGTTACTGCCCTCTGAATCCCTTCTTGGCCCCATCAGATGCTGAGTTTCCAGAGGCCTGAGCACTCCTAGTTAAATCAGAGAATCCGGTACTATCAACGGCTTCGAACAGGAAGAGCACCGATTGTTGTTGTTGAGGTAGATCGATTTTATCGCTGACGATTCCCCGCACATTGTTTTAATTGCACATTAAAGAACGCTGGTCAGAGACAAGCCGACGCGTTTCTCAGGTTAGATGCCGTTCACGAACTGTAGCAACTGTGATGCCCAAATGAACCAAATCCCGTGTTAATTTCCGGAAACAATTTTCAGTAATGCCAAGTGTCTGTTCTCTCTATCTCACTCTCTCCAGTGAATTTAGTGGCTATGGTGATCCTATCCAGGGGAAAGTGCGGCCTGTCTAGCTGCACCACACGCTACCTGGTGGCCATGGCGACGGCGGATCTACTGACCGTTGTGACGCAGGTTATTTTGTTTCAAATCACTTGGTATTACTTCCCATGGACTTTTATGGACATCACTCCTGTGTGCAGTCTTATCAACGTACTAGCATTCACAGCCACCGATTTTTCGGTCTGGTTCACCGTCACGTTCACCTTTGATCGGTTTATCGCCATTTGCTGCCAGAAGCTGAAAACAAAATATTGCACAGGAAAAACTGCGGCTGTGGTTCTAACAACCACCGGTGTAGTGTTCTTTCTGAGAAATGTTCCCCGATACTTCACTTTTGAGCCCTGGCTAGTCATCGACAATATACCGTGGCTCTGTAAGATCAGGAAAAATATTTTCACTGACCCCGGATGGGTAGGATATGACTGGCTCGATACGGTTTCAACTCCGTTTCTCCCTTTCATTCTGATATTGCTGCTCAATGCGCTGACAGTCAGGCACATTTTAGTGGCCAGTCGTATACGTAAGGGGCTATTGGGTCAGAATAAGGAGGAGAACGGCCATGACCCGGAGATGGAGAGCAGGAGGAGGTCGGTTTTACTCTTCACCATCTCCGGCAATTTCATTCTCCTTTGGATGACATACTTTGCAAATTTCATATCTCAGTATGTCTCAGAAAAACAAATCGGTTCCAATGATTCTGAACGGATCTTTAACAATGTCGGCTTTTTGCTGAGTGATTTCAGCTGCTGCACGAACACATTTATTTATGTGATAACCCAGTCGAAATTCAGGGAGCAGGTGATCAGTGCACTGCAATTTCCGGTCACATCGCTGCATCAAATCATTAATAAAGCCAGGTAGTGAGCACAAGACATAGGTTGTCGCCCTGAGTCTGGTCTGGCCTCCAGTTCCACACATTCACCTTCTGATCTCCCTGTTGGATTATCCTTTCGAACGGCTGCTCCGAGGAATTAGTGCATTGGGTGGTGGAGGAGGGTGGCGGGTGGAGACGTTTGCGAGCAAAGCACCGCTCTTTCGATGCAGTACCTCATTATCCTGCCAGATGTAATTCAAAGGGCTATTCCGTTCTTTGGATACGTCCACCTATTCCCATTCACGTCCTCACAGTAACCCCAGAGTGTGGCGTTCTCAGTCATCTGCTCAGACGTCTCTTCGTATCGAGCAAAATAAAATTATTGTGAAACTTACCGAAAAGAATGTTTGTGTTTTATACGACGACTTAAGTGAAGGTTTGATGGGTAAGGTAATAAAAGGTTATGTCATATTATTCATCAAAGGATTTCGTATTTAAAAAGCCATTAAAAGGAGATAATGTTTCGAAGGGATATAAAGCTTGCAGATGTTTGGGGATTTATTAAAAAGGCGGTTTGTTTGATGAGTGCAAAATGAAACAGATGAAATGAATTAATAAATGAAATAGATAAGTTAATGGCCAGGTGATTAGCTGCCATACACATCAAGGATAATTTAAGTGAAATAGTTCAACAATATGGGGATAAGTTTCTTAGGGAATACCCTGATGTGTTGGAAGTCAACTGTGGCAATGGTGGTCTCACTGATGGCGAGATTTCTTTCGGTGAATTTAAGCAGGCCATTATTAATGCACGTCAGACGTCCCCAGGACAGGATAATTGGACACGACAGGAAAATATCTTCAGATAATATTAAATTTTCTGAATTGCGTTTGGAGGTTAAGCAAACCGTCCTTCCTCATGGATGCTGGCGTTAGCAGTGCCTGTTCTCAAATCTGGGAGCGCCCTAGCACATCCTCCAAGCTGTATATTTGATTGTCTCATTTCTGTAAGCTTACGGAACATATGGTAATCGAGTGTTTGAATTATGTTTTGGAAACAAGATGAGATATGTCGTTTTATCAAAGTGGATTTCAGAAGGGTAGTATGACATTCGATTCAGTTTTATGTCTGGAAACTGGTGCTAGGAAAGCAGATAATTAAAGGTACTGTAATGACAGTATTTCTCATATTAAAATGCATGTGACGTGTCCTGGAAGGAAAGACATTTTAAAATTTGGATATTAGCAGTAAGGGGTGTATGTTTATTGTTCGGAGTTTATAACTTGTACGATCTTAGTAGGTAAGGGTGAGCAAGTTATTTTTGTATTTCTGTGAAGAAGAGATTGGGTCCCCACAAGGCCGCATTGGTAGCCCCTTATTATTTAATATTATTTTTAATGATATTTTCTCTGCGATAGGTACTATAGTGGGTTCTTCATTAAATACAGATATTGGTGCTTTATTGATCAGAGGTAGAAATTTCGATCTGACTGTATATGGGATTTACAATTAATGATTTACAATTAATGATTTCGAACAGTGGACAAGTAGATGGGGATTTCAGCATCCAACAGTTACGTACTTTACAGACAGGTTAATAGACCTGCACTTCATAATAAATTAACTGATCATACTGTTGAAGAAGTGTCTGTGGCAATATTTCTAGCCTTGTGACTGCACAACATGCTGATATGGAAGCACGATATTAGTAAAATAGCTGGTAAATAGGAAGGGGCATTAAATCCCTTTAGGCATTTCAGTCGGTATTCTTGGAGTGCTACTTGAAAATATTTCTTCAAATTTTTTTATTTTTTAATTAGATCCGTTATTGATTCTGTCCGTGTGGCTTATGGAACAGCTCCATCTTCACCTTAATATGTTTGGATGTCATACCAGCATAGGGTTTAAGTTTGTGTTGTGCTGCCGTTAAGTCGTCCACAGCGTCGGATTTACTGATTAGAAGGGGATTAATGCTCTTACAGTTGCGGTGGTTACAGCTGATGAAAACACACTGGATCAATTTGCGGGGCAAAGGAATGATCATCAGGTCCAGAGTAAGTTGGACGACAGATGCCAGCATCACAAGTAGAGTGTTCTTAGTTTTGCATGAGCGGCTTCCTATCACGGGAGGAACTTTGCTTTGTTGGAGTCTTCATTATGTCCCACTGTCGCGTTCTCGGTAACCCCAAATTTCCCACTATGACTTCAGTTGATTTTAGGTGACACGACTTATTAAGGCTTAGGTATTTCGCTAATCCTGAGAAGCTGTTTGGTTCATCGATATATTAAGGAAAATTATTCTAATATGTTAAGTACTTTTACAGTTCGATCAAAAGATAATTTAACTGGAAATGTTGATGCTGCTGATTTTGTGCCCGAATTACAGGGAATGATGAAGACACGTATTACTAATCATTCATCAGCATCCTCGATTGTCATCATGTCTCGTTTACTGTGGGTGGTGGATGTCTGTCTGTATTAAGTTGTAATTTACTCAGATTCCTTTCGGTTTGATGAGTCTGAAAACAGGTCATTCTCTCAGGAGGTCAGATGTACTGTTGGAAGCGTATCAACCTTTTTTTTTCATACACTAAGTATCGGGTTACATCTTTCCTATATGGGTCACTGCTTAGCGAGTTGTTGAGGGAAATGAGCGGGTTGATTGACTAGTTAGGAAATTGGTTAATAATTCCACTTCGGAGGCTTGATAAATACAAGCTTATGGCAAAACTATTGCAATAATGTGCATAAAGGGAGACACCTTTACAGAACACATAAAATTATTGGGTTTATGGTGGAAGGGGTTGAACAGGAAATGAAGGAAATACATTGACGTGACTTATAACTGGAGAAAATATGCTTAATCATTCCTTATATCGTTGGAAAACATCATTCTGGTTAATAATAACAAAAGTAAGAGGAGCAGGAGTCGGCCATCTGGCTGATCCAAACTGCTTGCCCATTCAATAAGATCACGGCTGATCTGAGCATGGACTCATATCCAGCTACCCACCTTTTTTCCGTAACCCTTAATCCCCCTACTATCCGAATCTCCCTCGAAACTTGCCTTAAATATATTTAATGATATACCCTCCACCGCTTCACTGGGCAGAGAATTCCAGACGTTTTTACACGCATTAGGAAAATCAGTTCATCCTTTCTTCCTTCCTAAATTTAGACTCCCGAATCTTAAAGCTAGTTCCCGTAGTTCTTGTCTCAGCTGCCAATGAAAACAACTTTCCTGCCTCAATCTTACCTTTCCCTTTTATAATTTAATGTTTCTTATAAGACTCCTTTCATTCGTCTGCTTTCCAACGAGTACAGACCCAGGGGAGTCAATCTCTCCTCATAGTCTAACACCCTCATCTCTGGAATCAACCTGGGGAATCTCAGCTGCACCAGACCCAAAGCGAGTATATCCTTCTTCAAGTAAGAGACCAGGACTGCATGCAGTACTCCAGATGCGGCTAATCGGTACCTTGTGAAGTTGCAGTATAACCTCACTGCTCTTAAATTCAATCCCTCTAGCAATTAAAGTCAACATTCTTGCTGCACCTACAACCAAGATCTTTGCGAGTCATGAACGGGCACTCCCAAGTCCCTCTGCACAGCAGCATGCTGTTGTCCTTTACCATTTAATAATCTCAAATTCCATTATTCTCCCAATGTACATAACCTCGCATTTATCATCAATATACTCCATGTGCCAGATCCTTTCCTACTTACTTGGCCTATCTATATCTCTCTTCAGACTCACCGTATCCTCTGAAAAAATTAGCTTTCCTAATCAATTTAGTGTCATCAGCCAACTTAGGTACACTACGCACGGACTTCTCTTCCAGATCGTTCCAGAATGTCATGAACAATTGTGGGCACAGCACCCCCCCCCCACCTGCGGCACACCGTTCTCCATAGATTACCAAGAAAGTATCATCCATATACCCCAACTTTCTGCTTTCTATTAATTAAAAAATCCACTATCCATGCCAATTCATCATACACGACTCGATGAAGCATCATATGGATAAGCCCTCTGTGCTTCACATTACTGTACGCCTTCAGAAAATCCAAGTAGATTACGTCCACCTGTTTCTTTTATGGACTGCGGATTGTTATTTCTTCAAATAACTCCAAAAGCTTTGTTAAACAGGACCTTACTTCGCTGAATCCATGCTGCTTCTGCCTGATAGATCCATTACATTGCTGTTGCCTCTCGAATTCTTCTAAAATTAAATTTTCAAGCATGATCTCAACTATAGAACTGGCCTATGCATACCTGACTTTTGCCTACATATTTTTGAACAGCTTAATGACTTCCGCCTTCTTCCAATCGACGGGGCCTGCGCAGAGTCCAGAGATTTTTGCTAAATTAACACTAAAGCCACTACTACAAATCTGCCATTTATTTCAGTACTCTGGGACGCAATCCATTAAGACCAGGAGACTTGTCTACCTTTTGGTTCACAAGTTTGTTCTGTACTACTTCTTCACTGATAGCTATTGCATTTAGGCCCTCAGATCTCATTGCATCCATGTCATTTCTCTTCGGCATGATATAGTATGTCAACAAATACACTAAAAGGCGTCCATAGACGTCAAGTGAAAAACATTCTGACAGGCTGCCTCACTGTCTGGCTTGGGGACTACTGCACAGGACCAAAAGAAGTTGCTGATGATTGTAGATGTAGTCAACTCCATATTAGTTATTAGTCTAGGATATCTTCAAGGAGCGATGTCTCAGAGAATCATCGGCCATTATTAAGGACCTCCAGCACCCAGAGCCTATTTCTCAATTTACCTTTTGGTAGGAGGCACAGAAACCTAAAGGCACAAACTCAGCGATACAAGTACAGATTCATTCCGTCTGCCAACCGATTCTTAAAATGCCATTGAACCCTTGGACACTACCTCACTTTTTTAACATATTGTATTTTTGTTTTGCACGATTTTAATCTATTCAGTATGCATGCACTGTATAAAGTATACTGAATAAGATCTATTTATTTATTTATTTATCTATCTATCTATCTATCTATCTATCTATCTATCTATCTATCTATCTATCTATCTATCTATCTATCTATCTATCTATCTATCTATTTATTTATCTATTTATCTATTTATCTATTTATCTATTTATCTATTTATTTATTTATTTATTTATTTATTTATTTATTTATTTATTTATTTATTTATTTATTTATTTATTATTACTGTTACCATTGTTTTACATTGTGTATTGCATTGAACTGCTGCTAGTATATTAACAAATTTCATGTCACATGCCGTTAATAATAAACCTGATTCTGAAAAGTGATTCTGATTCGTCACTAGAGATTTTGTAACGGGGAGCTGTCAACCCCATTTTCTCGATCTTCCGCTTTTGGGTGAGTCAATCCCCAGCTCTCGGAGGCGTGTTACTCCACTATCTGCTAGGTTAGTCTTGATCTCTTCAACTCCCGGTCGGTCGCTCTCGTCTCTATGCTGCACATCTCATCCTAGCTCGCGGCATCGTGGTGCTGTGCTCCTTTGCCACCCGATCAACCAACTTCGTCGAGTAAGCAACACTCTAGCCTCACTCCTCAGTCACTCCCCTCGCCGTGTATTCAATCCAAAACCCTTACACCCCACTTTCCCCTACGTCTATCTATCATCTTCAGCCAGATATTTTCTGACATGAAGTGCCAAACGCTCGTCCACTTTATTTGCAGTCCTTTCCTCATCCCATCAGTAGCAGCACATTTACCTGACTGTCTTCTAGCTCAGCTACCACCACAACCAGGACACAACCCACAACACCCACAAACTTCCTATTGTGTCTTTTATACCTGTTGGACGCCATTTCGCCTACTCATTCAGTGACATCCGAACAGATATCAAAATGTCAGTGTACAAAGCAGTGGTAATGCCAAATCTCCTGCATGCATCTGAAACCTAGACGACATACCGTCGGTATTCGAAGGTACTTGAAAAGTTCCATCAATGCTGTCTTCGAAACATCTTAAATATCAGCTGTGAAGATAGACGAACCAACATCAGCGTGCTAAATGAAGCAACAACAACAAGCATTGAAGCCTACGTCATCAAGAACCAACTAATATGGAGCGGTTATGTTTTTCGGATGAAAGACGAACGTCGGCCGAAACAAATCTTCTACTCCCAGTTTAAAGAAGGCAAACGTAAAGGAGGCAGACAACAGAAGAGATTCAAAGACGTCTTAAAAGCCAACATGAAGAAATGTAACATCGACATCAACAATTTGGAAACTAATGCCAAGTACAGGAAACTCTGGCAAGCCATCATCTGAGAAGGTACAGCAACTTTCGAAGCCAACAGATGTGCAGAATGTGATAAAAAGAGAAGGAAATGGGAAGAGAGGCAGCAACGACCAAAGACCAATCTGCCATCTGGAACTACCTGTCCTGAATGCCGCAGAACTTTCAAAGCCAAGATTGCACTCATAAGCCACTTGAGAGCCCATAAATAATCAAGTCAAATCAAGTCAAGTCAACTTTCATTGTCATTTCGACCATAATTTCTGGTACAGTGCATAGTAAAACTGAGACAACTTTTTTCAGAACCATGGTTTACATGACACAGTACAAAAACACTAGACTGAACTACATAATAACAAAACACAGAGAAAGATAAACTAGACTACAGACCTACACTGGACCGCATAACTTGCACAAAAACAGAGCAGGCATTACAATAAATAATAAATAGGACAGTAGGACAAGGTGTCAGTCCAGGCTTCGGGTATTGAGGAGTCTGATAGCTTGGGAGAAGAAACAGTTACATAGCCCTGTCGTGAGACCCCGAATGCTTCGGAGCCTTTTTCCAGACGGCCGGAGGGAGAAGAGATTGCATGATGGCTGCATGGGGTACTTCATAATGCTGTTTGCTTCACGGATGCAGCGTATAGAGTAAATGTCCGTGATGGCGGGAAGAGAGACCCCAATGATCTTCTCAGCTGACATTATCCCCTGCAGGGTCTTGCGATCTGAGATGTTGCAATTTCAGAATCAGGCAGTGGTGTAGCTGCTCAGGATGCTCTCAATACATCCCCTGTAGAATGTGATGAGGATGTGGTGTGGGGGATGTACTTTCCTTAGCCTTCGCAAAAAGTAGAGACGCTGGTGGGCATTCCTTGCTATGGAGCTGGTGTTGAGGGACCCAGGTGAGATTCTCCGTCAGCTGAACACCAAAAAATTTGGTGCTCTTTACGGTCTCTAATGAGGAGCCATCAATGTTCAGCGGGGAGTGCCCTCCTGAAGTCAATAACCATCTCTTTTGTTTTGTTCACATTAAGAAACAGGTTTGGGCTCTGCACCAGTCCGTTAGCCGCTGCACTTCCTCTCTGTAAGCTGACTCGTCGTTTTTTCTGATGAGACCCACCATGGTGGTGTCATCGGCGAACTTGATGGTGTGGTTCGAGCTGTGTGTTGCAGCACAGTCGTGGGTTAGCAGAGTGAACAGCAGTGGAGTGAGCACGCAACCCTGGGTAGCCCCAGGTAGATCTTCCCCACCAGTCCCAAAACAGAGGTCAACGGGTAACCTTGCCCAGACCTCAGATAATATGCAAAGTACTCAGTAACTTCAGTCTGTGTATAGGTTTAGCAGCGGACCAGATGTATTATCCCTCAGAACCCCATTCTACCTCCTTTACCAGGAAGACATTGACATCTTTACAAATCACGGAATTGTCATCATCTGCTTCAAATATGCCAATTTATTTAGAATTTGTGACAACAAATGCCATAGCCGCAGCAATCCCTCGCTAAAGACATTTCGACTCAGCACGAAGTGGTCATCTTTCTATTCTGAGACGCTGCTCCCCAGTCGCCGACTGCTCCACTGTAACAAACTTTCTCCACATTTCCACTGTAACTAGGCCTTTCAATATTCCATAGTTTTAATGAGATTTTCCTGCAGGGAACACAGGAACAGAGTAATCAAACGCCCCTCACGTGTTAACCAATCCGTTCCTGGCACCATCCTTGAGAACCTCCTTAAGAATCTCCAAGTGCATCTGTGACTGCTGAAGATCTTTCACCCATAGAGATGCCTTTATCGGTTCTTCCAAGGTGCCATGATGATTCACATTCTACACAACATTCTATTGAAGAACCGTTTTTCCTTTCTCCTCAACACTTGTCCAAATCCTTCTGCAAAGTCTCCGTCTCCTCAGCACTGCCTATCTTTTCAATTGTCTCCGTATCTTCCGCATACTTGGCCATTAACCCGCCGGGTTCATCAGTTGAATCTTGCTCATATAATGTGAAACGAAACGGTCCCAACGCCAATCTATGGAACACAATGCCCAAGAATGAAGATGTATGCGTCTTCAATACGGACAAATATTTTCATCAGAGTCAATGGAATTGAACTACAGTGTTTTTCAAGTTAATGTAACAAAGAAAGTGAGCCAGTGGTATATCCTAATCCCTGGACACAGATCCTCTGTATAAATCAGGGTTGTTTCTAATGCATCAACTCAGAGTGTCTGCCGGACCGATGACTTCAGGATCAACAGAAGTCAGATTCTCACTGGAATGGTGCACTCAGTCATCTGGCGAAAACACGAAGTTTACTATCCTTTTATTTCAACGTTTGGAATTCCCGGTAAGTCGTCTGTCAGCTAACTTTGGTGGGAATTGAAATTTAATTACAATGTTGTCATTGTTTCTGTCTCTTGTTTGATTGTCACGGGTCCAGTCCGAGGATTCCGCGTTCCCGGAATGGAATGAAAATACCGGGACTTTGGATTCGGGAAACATGATCTAAATACAGACTGCAACATGAACTGAGCGAATCCGCCAGCATCTGTAGAATTCAGCGTTTCAGGCACTGTTCATCGAGATGTTTGGTTTCGGGTCTCTATCCCCTTGGTATAACAGCGACTGCACGGCATTTGCAAACATTGTGTTTATAGAGTCCAAAGAAATTATTTGAATAAATACTGTGCATTTGTATGTGAGCGGCTGTCCGAGTTAAGTTTAACAATCAGACCATCGACTGGTACCAAAGGTGAGGACTTCAAAGTTGCAGCATAAAGTTTGTGTATTTTTAATACGTGTGCGCTGTGACTGAATCTGAAACAATTGATGGACAACACAATTAAGTCGTTGCGGAGCCAATTAACACAGCCAACATGTAGTTTCATCGTTATCAATAAGTGAAATGCGTTCCATTTTCTGGACATCTGACACTATTATAGTCTGCGGCACTGAGTCTGCTACTGGACGTTGAATTCCGCTCACTAGTTTCTACAGGATGGATTCCATGGGAGGTGTCATGTCTGCCTCTGCGGTTGTGTTAGACTGCGCTGTATCTGTCGGAATCAGTCAATGTTCTGTTGCAAAGACAGTGAGGTAGCAAAAGATGGAAGAGGAAGCAACACGGTAATGCTAGAAGTAATAAGGTCCAGGCAGCTTCTCTGGGAAGAGAACCCAGTGAATACTCGTGTCAGCATCCTTCCTGAGTAGAGACACTTTAACTGCTTTTAAACATAATTATGTTCTGCCTAGATGAGCGTTTCCAGTTTTTCCAGTTTTTGTTCCGTCCTTCGGCTGTTCTGTTGCTGACAGGCTGTGAAGGTGGCATGGAAGTTGATGATTGTCTAACGGAATAAACCCGCCATCCGCTCCGGACTTACTCACTTCATCCATTCGAGACGCGGGAGAGACCTGGTAGAAAATTTTCCAAACAGTATTTACTCTCAGGAGGTAGTTACCTACTTTTAACTTTTAGCTAGTACTTCCATATTTCGGTCATAGGTGAGGAATCCTCATTCAGATCATATTGAACTTACTTTACCAAGTAAACACTTTCCTGTCTCGCCAGCTCTGCGCCCTCCTTCGACGCGACCACTGCTAAATGCAATACTAAAGTGGAAAATACATGATCCCCTCAAACTGCTTGCATTGGCTTCTTCTCAATAATTTTTCAACTTGTTCCCTGTCTCTCTTCCAGCGAACTTGGTGGCGATTGTGATCGTGTCCCGGTGAAAGTGCGGTCTTTCCAAATGTGTAACACGTTACCTTTTGGGAATGGCAGCGGCCGTTCTCATGGTCGTTATTTCGGATCCGTTGCTGACGAAAATTCCTTGGGTATATTTTCCCCGATCATTCCTGGACATCACTCCTGTATGCAGATTCCGGGCATGGCTGATTTTTGCGAGTACTGCGATCTCTGTCTGGCTGACTGCCACATTAACTACTGATCGGTTCGTAGTTATATGCTGTGACAAGCTGAAAACAAAATATTGCACCGAGAGAACGGCGGCTGTGTTTATCGGGACAGTGAGTGTGCTGCCCTGTTTGGAGTGTGTCCCCTGGAGCTTTACATTGGAGCATACGGTATTAATTGACGGTATTCCCTGGTATTGTGTTTATAAGCAGAGCTTCATTAACTCTCCATCATGGGCGGCATTTGAGTTATTTAACCGCATTTTAACTCGCTGTGTCCCATTCTTTTTGATTTTGCTGTTCAATATTTTCAGATTGTCAGGCGGATTCTAGCAGCCAGTCGAGCTCGTAGGGAGCTCCGGGGACAAAAGAGTGGAGACAATGACAAGGACCGGGAGATGGAGAACCGACGCAAATTCATCGTTTTGCTCTTCAGCATAACTGGTAGTTTCATATTGCTCTAGATAACACAGGTTGTATTTTATATCTACCAACGTATTTGTATGAGTACTGTTTATTCTCCCACAGAACCCCATTACATCATTGAATACACAGCGGGAATGCTGCAGGTCTCAGTTCCTGCACTAACACTTGTATTTACGCCCTGACTCAGAGCAAATTCCGAAAGGAACTGAGGTATGCGATGACTAACACACTGAATCGGATTTTGAATCTCATGAAACTTTAGAAATAAACGCTGCCGGGTATTACAGTTCGACTGCTTTTATGTTCCAAATTCTGTACTTGCATTTGTTTGTAAATGAGATCAATGTGATGATTATTCTTACAAAACAAATGCGAGAAAATATACAGATGCTCGAAATACAAAAAACAACGCACACGAAGTCAGCGTCCCGATGGAGAGTTTTGGCCCGAAATATACACTGTTTATGCTTTTTATAGAAAACCCCTTTGCAATGCACCTCCCGCGTAGATTATATTGAAGCTTGAGATGAACGTGTTACCCCCGATTCGACGTTCTGACAAAACAGCCTGATCTTTTTAATATGTTTTCGTCTTCTTCAATCACTCCTGCTCCCGCCGTAAGCCGCCTTTTCCTGGCGCCTCTTTCTCTTCCAGTAGCCGACGAGGATGGGAACTCAATTAAGCAAGTTCCGAAGAAAGGGTAACTAAGATAACGGAGTAAAATTTGGAACCGTCCTACCTGAAGGCGATGGGCGGTGTCGTCCGAATCACGACGGTACTGTTCTAGCTGAATGGAGGGCAGTTGCCAGAGTCCTTCCTGAGAAAGGAAGGTAGTCCGTAGCCTAGCTTCAGGCTGATGACTCAGAGTAAGCCAAGATGCCTGCATTGCTGAGGCTGAAAGAAGCCTGAGAAGAAAAGAAGATAGGCTGCGAATAAAGAAAACAGATAAAGTAAAAAAAAATAGAAAAGCTTAGCTACGGGGAGAAACGACGGAAGGAAACATCAAGCTGCATAAATGGAGACAGAGTAAATACTGAGTGTGTACATACTCTGCATAAAGAAACGTTCTGCTGTCCGAACTAAAATTAAATTCCTAAACATGAAAAATGGGAAGTGCCAGCAGTCGACCTGCTTGCACTTACCTTAATAACACGAAGCTGTTCTGAGGTAAGACAAAAGCTTTGAATGCTCAACTGCAGTTAGGGAAAGAGATACCTTGGTGTCTGAGACCATAGGACGCTGAAAACAGCTGTGCTGGTTGATTCTAAGAAGGTATTGGATTTCATCAATCGGGGAATTCAATTTAGGAGCCAAATGATAATATTGCAGCTAAATTGAACCCTGGCCAGACCCAACTTGGAGCACTGTGCTCAGTTCTCATCGCTTCACTACAGGATGGATGTGGAAGACATAGAAAGGATGCAGAGGAGACTTACAAGGATACAGCTTGGTTTGGGGAGCATCACCTATGAGAACAGGTTGAGTGAACTCGGCCTTTCCTCTTTGTGGCGACGGAGAATGAGAGGTGACCTGATAGAGGTTTATAAGGTGATGAGAGGCATTGATCGTGTGGATACTCATAAACTTTTCCCCAGGGCTGAAATGGTTGTCACAAGAGGACTCAGGTTTAAAATGCTGGGGAGAGAGGACTTATACAGTAGTGACTGTGTGGAATGGGCAGCCGGCAAATGTAGTGGAGGCGGATTACGATAAGTTCTTTTAAGAGACTTTTAGATTGGCACATGAAAGTTATTTAAATAGAGGGCTATAAGTAAGCCGAGTAATTTCCAAGGCAGGGACATGTTCGGCACGATTTTGTGGGCAGAAGGGCATGCATTGTGCTGTAGGTTTTCTATGTTTTCAAATATTTACTCGGCCTGAAAACTACGCTGTCCTTAATAAAATATTATATAAACGAAAATTCATGCTGCACGGCAGAGAAAGGATGTGAGTAGCAGCACTTCAATTACTGCTACTGCACAGCCGCCCGACCCGTCCCCACGCCCCCCCCCCCCCACGTAACTCAGAGAGAGCAGAGAGATAGCGTTGGCAGTAGGATGTCAGGTCCCTGTACTCTAAGTGCTGCGATCAGGGGTTGAAGCATAGTATATAACACGTCACACTTCATGGCAGTCAATCTCATTCGTCTGCCCGCCGCCGGACAGTGAGCAATATGGTTTTGCTGACCACTGCTCACCATTGCGTACCTTTACCCTATATGGGCCAATATAACAGTGACTTCACATTTCCACTATATGAAATGAAATCGATCGGCAACTTGAAATATCAATATAATATATCACACAGTAGACGTTTGTCAATATGGTTGGCAGCTTCTGCCTTCTTTTTCTGAAGACATATTTAACAGGCACATAGATGAAAACATTCGCCCTGAAAGATGTCTGAATCCCGCCGCTAATTCCCATTTCATGGAACCGGACCTTTAGCGGCTCAATGGTACTGATAGCCTCGCTGGTTGTGATAGTCATCAAATAGTCATTGAATTTGACATGCATCCACCTCGATCTGTCCGAACCAGTATCTTTATAACACTGCTACTCATAGCTCTCCTGTGCAACGACGGTTCTATATAATTTCTGGGCTTCGCTTCTGGAACGTCACCCGTCGATCTCCATTATTGAATTGACTCTCACTTGGCGCTGACAATATTGGGTCGGTGTAACACTGCGATATTTCAAGAAGTAAGTGTGAAAGAAACTCGCTCGTGTGCCGGCAACAGTATCCATTGAAAATGAAAGCCCCCGCTGGGGAATCATGTTTAAACATGCTAACGTCCTTGATTAGTAACAGTATCTAACCTTAACGGAATAAAATGAAGGAAATGTGGTTTAGAGCGGTAATTAATCAGCCATAATGGAATGATGAAACAGACAGAGCATACCGAATCGCCTTTCTGCAAGATCTATTTTATTCTTCTGAATCCTGTCACAGCTTCTTTTTCTTCCACAATCATCGGACTCGGCATTGGACTTTATCTTCTACTTACCAACATCCATCTGTAAAGCAGTGTACCTCGTTATAATTGAACCTCCTTTGTATAAATTTTGTCGAATCTGCCTTGAGACGCTACAAAAAAGACTTAAACCGATCAGAAGACTGGGCAAAATGGCAGTGTGAACACATTATCAGGTAATGTATGGGCCTGAACTTCGGTGAGGTGCAAAGGGACTCAAGATATTTCGTGAAGTTACGAAAGCACAATAACGCTTGTTTTTCCTCAGGATGCTGAATAAAGCCGGTTTACCTCAACAGATGCTGGAGACCTTTTCCCGGCTGCACCATAGAGAGCATCTTAACACACTACATCTCTGTGTTGTATCTAGGTTCTACAGGAGCTGATAGGAAAGTCTCTAGGGCACAGAAGATCATCGGGACACCGTTTCCAGCCCTAAAGGACACCGACAGCTGACGCTGCCTGAAGAAACTTACAAGCACCTGTCAGGACAATACACACCCATGCAAACATCTGTTTAATCTTCTTCCGTCTGGCAGACGTTATAAGATTTTCTATGCACGCACTTCAGACTGAAGAATAGCTTTTTTTCCCCAGAGCTATAATTGCTCTGAACCAATTGATGAAGCATTATCCATAAATTTGTTGTATTACTACTTTCAATACTGGTTTTATTGCCGTCATGCATCTAAGCTACGCTTTTGTACTGCTAGACATTGCTTGTGCTGGCTGTTTACTGGATTTTATTTATTGGTTATTTATTTTTCTTTGTTTTATAGAATTGCATACGAGAGTTAGAAACTCCTTTTCGCTGCATTGGTGAATGACAAATTGTAATATGCAATGCCAATAAAGATATTTCAATTTCAGTTTCAATTTCATTTCGAGAGGAATCGGATATATTGGCATGGATGGACAGTTGAAGCTTTAAACTGCACTGATGGAGCCCTATCTTGAGTATTGCCAGCAGTTTGTAGCGCCTTGTCTTATAAAGGATGCTTTGATATTGGAGGGCGTTCAAAGGTAGTTTAGACCATTATTCCGGGATTGACAGACTTGCCATTTGAGGAGCATTAGATGGCTCTGGACCTCTACTTGCGTTAAGTAATTCAGAAGACTGAGTGGTGACCACATAAATCACCCGCTGCGACCCTTCCTGACTATTAGCCCGTGACTAACCATATCTAACACTCGTGACTTCCGGCGGCTCAGGACCACCTGCCCTATGACTGAACTGAGCTTCCTTGCGTTTCAGCAGGTGCTGCTAAATATCTTGAACCTCCTCTGGAAGCAATCGGCGAGCCGTCACTCGAGACCTCGGTTGCTCTAATGGTTTGGCAAGTACTCTTAAGGAAATCAAAATCAGGAAAAGGCTTCTTCGCATTCCAAGATTCCGGATCGGAGTCCTACAATTACATTCAGGCCGGTCTATTATTACAAATAGGGCCAAAACATGATGCCCGTCCGTCAATCACCTCTCGTACCTCATCCTCAGCACGATCACTCCCGTTCTCACCATCTCCCGCCAAATTAGCTTAAACTCTCCCGAAACGCTCTAGCAGATATTGTCTAGTATAGATTGTCCCAATAGTAATATTCACAACTGTTCTCATCCCAAAGACGCTACGCATTATTTTTAAATAATTATGCCTTCACAGCAATATGTACGTAAATCTCCAGAAACCACAATACTAAACACCACTAGAATACTCCCAGAGCTCCCCTCAATTAAGAAGATGATTGCACTCGACTATGCACATAGCTCACGATTGACCCGATTGAGCTGGAAAAAAAAACAACAACTTTCTATAGTAATCAGAATTAAAAGGTTCATTATCCTAGTAATAGACTGGATTGGTAATGCTTTCAACCAGTTGCATGTAGTTTGGTGCTCTGTAGCTGCCGAGAAAACAACAACAACAACAACAACAACTTCCTTGAATGCCTTCTATGTGATTTTCTCCAGTCCCACTAGAAATTCGTCAAATTGCCTGTCATTGATGACCCCTTTGATTTGTGGACTAACAAAAATGTTTTCCTTTATCTTGGCACCAGTTATTCCGGGAAGCATCTGTCTCAAATATCAAATACTTCATAGAAATGTTTGTGCCCGGTGATAGCAAATTCCATCTTTACAGTCCTGAACCCAATAATTGTTACTTAAACCTGCCCTGCCATGCAGCAGCCGCTCCGCCTAAGCGTGCTCCAGCATACTGGAACAAGCTCGGAATCCTTCCAGCTTACATTGTCGGCAACATTTTAATTCACTTGAATTATGTGTGGTTGTTCAGTCCGAAGACCGTGGCTCGGTCAGCGGACTCCGGGTTTTCCGGCGGTCCCTTGCTGCGGTTGGACTTAACTAGTAGCACCTGAGGCTCATGTTGTAATGAGGAAAATAGTGGTCCTGGCATTGAGTATGGTTTGGGGGATCGTCTTGTCAAGCTTCCTTGACACGACACCCATGGCACAGATGGCTGGTGGAAGGCTAAAACTGACTCTGCTATCCTTGCGGCTGCGTTGGAGAACCATGGCATCTGGGAGCCGTGCTGGTAGTTGTCAGAGCGGTCATTGCGGTACTGATACAGCTGTTTCCAGGGCCAGCTGGGTGGCCGTCAGCCTCTCCGAGTGAGGTAGGGATCCGGTTGCTTCCGTAGCCAGCGAAGGCGGCCGGCCGTAACGGCTACTCGGAGCTACCCCGATACCGAGATCAAGCTTGGTGTTTGTCTCTTCCCGTCCTCGCCTCCGTTGCCTTGCGGGCAAAATCTCTCTTGTCTTGTCGTCTGCCGTTCTATAACGGCAGAATGGCCTGACCTACCCGATGGATTGTCCTGCCCCACCTTGGTATAAAGTTATAGAAGAGTCCCGTTTCATGTCAGTGTCCTGTTAAAGACGAGTCCCGGCTTGTCGGATGACAAGTCCCGGCTCTATGTTTGTGTACTGTCGCGTTTCATGTCAGTGTCCTGTTTACGATCAGTCCCGGCTTGTCGGAGGTCAACTCCCGGCTCCATGTTGATGCGGAGTTCCTAGTCTGCCCCTAACTGCAGCCTCCGAGTGCCTCGAGCCTCGACACAAGTAAGCAGCCTCATTCCTCGACCCAAGCCATAGCCTCTTCGACCAAAGCCTGCAGCCTCCAGCCTCGACCCAATCCTCAAGACCGCGACACTAGCCAAGCCTCGTCACGTCCTCGCCTGGGTTTGGGGGTCCGAGCACGAGGCAAGACCCAGGCTGTGGGTCCTTGTCCAGTCTCAGGCTCGGAGTCCACTCCAGGCTCCTTGTTTCCCAGTCCCTCGTCCTGCCCAGTTCCTAGTACTACAGTGTCTGGTCTGCGTCCTGCATTTGGGTCCTGATTCAACACCGGACTTATGACAAAGATTTTCTCAGATATTCCTTTTTTCATTCCTTGAACATTCCGGCATATGTGGGGTTTCCTGCCACTCTTGCTGCTCCAAAATCGTATCAGGAAAGGTTTAGACTGGGTGTACATCACAGTTCCTCATCACTGACCATTAACGTCACTTATACATATTTATTTCTCACTTGCGTTTTCCCATTGTTCAGTTTTCTCCAGCATGATTCTCCCACACTTTCTCAGGCTGTGCTGACTCCCACCCTGAAACTGTCTGACATGTAGTGGGCGGGATTCTCCCCGTATCCACACCTTCCGAATATACTTCCTCTTCTCGCTCTGTGCCTCGATTCCAGTGTGGTAAGTACAGTACCTGATCTTCAGCTGCAAACTATCGGAAGAAGCTTGTGCACAGCGGCCTGTCAAAATTCCTTGCTTTCACTTACTTCCACCTGTCTCACTTGATATCAGTACAAGATTTGATAGCCTAGGCCCGCGCCGCAGGTAACGTGTAGAGTGTGGTCTTTGGGTAGTGTGTAAACCTTGTTAGGGTTTCCTGTGGTGATGGAATGTGCTCAATGGGTTTTGTGTTGCAAGTTTCAGATCACTGTTGGGTAGGTGTGTCTTTATTGGGAGCTGGTGGATAAACAGTGTATTCATTGAGATAGTGTGGTGAGATGGAATATTCAGTGGTGGAGGCTTGCAAAGAGAAATGTTTCAATGGGTACCTCTAGTACAGAAAGCGCTAGGTGATTCGGAGAGACAAATGGAGGAGTGGTGGTGTTTGTGGGGGCCTATCTGAGGCCGGGGGAAGGGTCAGATTAGTTTCTCTTTCTTCCTTTTTCAATTTTTTTTATTGATTTTCATATATACATATAAAAAAACATAACATAATAATGAGTAAATTATGAATACAATAGACTTGAAGTCACGTTGATAATAAGATAACAATATCCTATTAAACATCAACAGAAAAAAATACCTTAATCAATCAAGTCCATATGATTATATATGAAAAAAAAACAAAAATAACTATTAAAAGAAGAAAAAATTTGAAAATATGTGAAAAAAGTATATATTAAGAAAAATAAAACACTAAACTAAACTAACTTGGGCAATAATAATAGCTTAGAAGTATATGATAGTGTCAAAAAACTCCAGAACTCCATACCTGAACATGAATAAGCAGAAAGAAGGTCTGGAAAAGGCCAAATTAATTCATATGAAAATGTCGAATAAACGGTCTCCAAGTTTCTTCAAATTTAATTGATGAGTCAAAAATAGTGCTTCTAATTTTTTCCAGGCTCAGATAAGAAATAGTTTGAGAAAACCACTGAAACGTGGTAGGAGGATTTACTTGTTTCCAGTTTTGTAATATAGACCTTCTGGCCATTAATGTTACAAAAGCAATCATTCGTCTGATTGAAGGGGAAAACTGATTACCATCTTCATTTGGTATACCAAAAATTGCAGTAATAAAATGAGGTTGTAAATCTATATTCCAAATTGAGGAAATGGTAGTAAATATGTCCTTCCAATAGTTATGTAAAGTGGGACATGACCAAAACATATGAGTCAATGAGGCCACTTCTGAATGACATCTGTCACATTGAGGGTTAATATGAGAATAGAATCGAGCAAGTTTATCTTTAGACATATGAGCTCTATGTACAATTTTAAATTGTATTAAAGCATGTTTAGCACATATAGAAGAGGAATTAACCATTTGCAAAGTTTTTTTCCCATTTATCTGTTGATATATTATATCGAAGTTCTTTTTCCCATTCTTGTTTAATTCTAACTGATATTTCTGGTTGTATCTTCATAATCATATTATAAATAAAAGCTACTAATCCCTTCTGACAAGTGTTTAAGGTAAAAATCAAATCTGTAAAATCCACTAAAGATGAATTAGGAAAAGATGGTGAAACTTTATGTAAGAAATTTCTAATTTGTAAATATCTGAAAAAAATAGATTTAGGTAATTCAAATTTGTTGGAAAGTTGGTCAAATGACATCAAAGTATCTTCAAAGAAAAGATCACGAAAACATTTTATACCTTTCCATTTCCATATGTTAAAAGCTTGATCTGTCCAAGAGGGTTTGAAAAAGAAATTAAGTAAGATAGGGCTATCAAGAACAAAGTTTTTCAAAGTAAAAAAACTTACGAAATTGAAACCAAATTCGTAATTTATGTTTAATAACAGGATTAGATATTTGTTTATTAAATTTAACTAAATCAGCAGGAAGACAAGAACCAAGAACAGAGAATAGAGAATATCCCTTTACCTCATTACATTCCAAATTTACCCACTGTGGGCAAAATGGTGAATCCAAATCTAGTTTCCAATACATTAAATTACGAATATTATTTGCCCAATAATAAAATCTAAAGTTAGGTAAAGCTAAACCACCATCTTTTTTAGATTTTTGTAATTGCCTTTTACTTAACCTAGGGTTTTTATTTTGCCACACAAATGAGGAAATTTTTGAATCAATGTTATCAAAAAAAGATTTAGAAATAAAAATTGGTAAGGCTTGTAATAAGTATAAAAATTTCGGTAAAATCATCATTTTAATAGCATTAATCCGACCAATTAATGATAAAAAATAAAGGAGACCATCTTGTAGTAAATTGATGAATTTGATGAACAATAGGTAAAAAATTCAGTCTAAATAAATCTTTATATTTCTTGGTAATTTTTATACCTAAATAGGTAAAGTTATCAGTAACAACTTTAAATGGTATCCTATCACTCAATAAAGTTTGTGCATTTAAAGGAAATAATTCACTCTTATCTAAGTTTAGTTTATAACCGGAAAAAATACCAAATTGAACCAACAAGGATAAAATAGCGGGAATAGACCTATCAGGGTCAGAAATATATAACAGCAAGTCATCAGCATAAAGTGATAATTTGTATAACTTCTCATTACGGGTAATACAAAAAATATTAGGAGATTCACGAATAGCAATAGCTAAAGTTTCTAATGCAATATTAAATAATAAAGGACTTAAGGGACAGCCTTGTCTCGTACCACGAGATAATTGAAAAAAGGAGGATCTATAATTATTTGTAAGAACAGAAGCAACAGGTTTATAATATATTAATTTAATCCATGATATAAAGTTAGGACTAAAATTAAAATTTCTCAATGTATTAAATAAATATATCCATTCAACTCTATCAAAAGCTTTTTCAGCATCTACTGAGATAACAGATTCTGGGATTGTGGGTGGTGAAGTATAAATTATATTAATCAATTTTCTAACATTAAAAAAGGAATACCGATTCCTCATAAAACCAGTTTGATCTTCTGAAATAATCTGTGATACTACTTTTTCTAATCTAATGGCTAAAATTTTTGTAAGAATCTTAGAATCTACATTTAATAGTGATATAGGGCGATAAGATGTACATAAAGTAGGATCTTTATCTTTTTTAAGAATTAGTGAGATATTAGCTTCATAAAAAGATTGAGGTAATCTCTTCTTAGCAAACGCATCATTTAAAATTTCACATAACCAAGGAGAGAGCAAAGAAGAAAAAGTTTTAAAAAATTCTACTATATAACCATCAGGACCAGGAGCTTTCCCTGAATTCATTGATGAGATAGTCTCTCCTATTTCCAGCATAGAGATAGGAGCATCTAACAGGCTATGGTCTTCATCAATCAGTTTAGGAATATTCAAATTGTTAAAAAAATTATCTATCATGGACTGGTCACCATCAAATTCTGATTGATATAAAGATTTATAAAAATCTTGAAAAGAATTATTAATTTCTTTATGATCAGTAGTTAAATTACCGTCTTCTTTGCGAATTTTAATAATTTGTCGCTTAGTCGAAATAGCTTTTAATTGATTAGCTAACAGTTTGCCAGTTCGATCACTGTGAATATAGAATTGAGCCCTGGTCCATTGATTTTCAATTGAAGAAGATAATAGTAAACTATGTTCCATTTGAAGCTCAACTCTCTTCTTATAAAGTTCTTTGGTAGGATTCACGGAATAAATCTTATCAATTTCCTTGATTTTATCCACTAATAAAGCAATATCTAAATATCTTTGTTTTGTTTTACCAACAGAATATGAGATAATTTGTCCACGGATAAAAGCTTTAAAAGAGTCCCAAAGTATTCCTCTGTCGATTTCTTCAGTATAGTTTGTTGAGAAAAACAAGTCAATTTACTGTTTTATGTAGGTGATAAATTCTGGGTCTTGAAGCAAAGTAGCGTTAAGGCTCCAAGATCTGATATTATTGGAATAGTCCGAAATCTTAATAGATAACTTCAAAGGTGCATGATCCAAAATAGTAATAGAATCATATTTACAATCAATAACATCCGTTAATAACCGATGATCAATAAGAAAATAGCCAATTCTAGAATAGCTATGATATATATGTGAAAAAAATGAAAATTCTTTATCTTTAGGGTTCAAAAACCGCCATATTTCTGTAATTCCCGAATCAACCATAAAAGAATTAATAAGTAGGGCTGATCTATTCGGAAGAGTACGGATAGGTTTAGATCTATCCTTCGAAGGATTCAAACAACAATTAAAATCTCCACCCATTATCAACATATATTCATTTAGATTAGGAAGGGAAGTAAATAAACGTTTAAAAAATTCAGGGCAGTGAAAGTTTGGAGCATAAATATTAACTAGAACAACTTTCCGATTAAAAAGTGAGCCAGTTATCAACAAAAATCTACCCTGTGGGTCAGAAATAATTTCATGATGTGTAAACGATATTGAGGGGTCTATAAAAATAGACACACCCCTAATTTTAGCGGTACAGTTCGAGTGAAATTGTTGACCCTGCCAGAACCTAAAAAAACGTTGATTATCCTCCCTCCTGATATGGGTCTCCTGTGCAAAGATAATATTAGCGTTCAGTCTATGGAATACTTTAAATATTTTTTTTACGTTTAATCGGATGATTTAAACCATTAATATTCCAGGAGATAAAGTTAACAGATTTATCCATCATGCTAATATTAGTTGTTTGTATCATAAAAGGTTAAAAAGACACATAACCCACAATTCAGGAAGGAGGAAAATTGATTCAGGAGCATCCGGAGAACATGGCACCTCAACAATATTAATAATTTAAAGTCGGCCCATAAACTAAAAGCAAAAAAATAAAGAGCAAAAGCGTGAAAAAAGATCCCTACCCCCTCCCCCCACCCTTCGAAAAAAAGCCAAGCGGCAGGCGCATAATCTAATACCAACATTACCCCCATTTCAAGATGGCAGCTCTATAAAAAGATTAAAAGAAAACTATATAACACCCAGATTAAGATATAGAGTTGCAAAAAGAAAATATATATCAATCAGAATAAAAAAAACTAATATAATAAAACAAACAATCATTAATAAAAAAAGTATAAACATCAAAATTTGAAAGTGTAATATACCTTTAAAAAAAATCCCGTGTTCAAATACAAGATGACGTTTCAAAAGCAAAGACTTATGGGAAGAAGAAACGCCATTTTGAAAAAGCCATATTACTAAATACAGATGTGAGTTCAGCAATCTGTTAAAAGACAAAATAGGATTAAAAAAGGAATGTAATAAACAGTGCAATATGTATAAAAAAAGGACCAAAAATCCAAAACATTCGTCCCATTTCTAAGTACAGGCAAACAACTAAATGCTTACAAAAAACAGAATCTTACGGGAAAAAGAAACGACATTTTTAAAAAAAAGTAAATCATTATTGCAAAATATAAACGTATAGAACCGAAACAGAAAGAAAAAAAGAAGATATTATAAAAATTAAAAGGAACATCTATAAACAATGATGATAGTAAAAAAAAACAGACCCGTAGATCAAAATAAGAAGTTATAACCCAGCTTCATAGGTTAAAACTTAAAGTAAAAAGATATCCTCTCTCCGAAAAATCTTCCACATAACACATAGTTCAAGTTGCACTGGAAGATCGAAATTCTTCAGCAAATTTCTTCGCTTCTTCCGGAATGTTAAAAATTTGCTGACTGTTGTCGTTCAGCGTAATTCTAAGCTTCGCTGGATACATTAAAGTTTCATTAAGTCCAATCGAGTAAATCTCTGCCTTCACTGGTTTAAAAGCAATTCTGGCTCTCATCACCTCATAGGAATAATCCACAACATTTCGAAATTTGTAGGTATTGTAAGAAATCATACCTTTTTTACGAGCTAATCGAATTAAAAGCTCTTTCTCACGAGAATAATGAAGGCGAACAATCACCGCTCGTGGTTTATCAGTCGTAGACGAAAACCTCGCAACTCTGTGAGCACGGTCAATAACAGGTTTAGTTTGCAAACCTTCATCACCGAAAATTTCCCACAGTAATTTAGAGAAAAATTCAATTAATTCACCGGACTCAACTCTTTCGGGAAACCCGATAATTCGCAAATTCTGTCTGCGAGATCGATTTTCGAGATCAGTAATTTTAAACTTATACTGATCTACAGTTTTAAGAGTCGATTGTACCTTCTTATCCAACACTTCAATTGTACGTACTTTTTCAACAATTAATTTTTCAAGAGTCGCCAACTTATCTTCATGCCGCTGAATATCCGATGCCTGCGACTGAAACTTAGTATCAAGCGATCTAACAACTCCTTCAAGTTCAGACATTTTCGTGGTAAGCTTGTTTTCCAAACATACCATTTTACTTTCCAGCTTGTTTTCCAAACTTGCCATTTTACTTTCCAGCTTGTCTTCGAAACTTGCCATTTTACTTTCCAGCTTGCTTTCCAAACTTGCAAGTTTATTGTCCAGAAGATCAGAAATTGCATCGATAGATAAAGGCTCCTTAGACGATTTCTTACTTGTAGCCATTTTAAGTTCGACAGAGTTAGATCAAATATAGTTTTAGGGAAAAAAAAGTCAATCGAAAATATCAACTCATTTGATTAAATTCGAAAAGATTTGATTAAAGGGTGATTATAGTTAAAAAAGTGAAGAGCGCCTAAAAGGCAGATGTTTACGTCGCCATCTTGAAACTCCACCCCCCAGATTAGTTTCTCGGAGACACGCTCAATCAGTTGGAGAGTGTGGTGCAACAGGATTGTTTTATTATTGGGAGTCATTATATAATACTACTTAATATTCAACACCGAATTTCATCAGTTATTTTTAAATTTATTCTGTTAACCTTTATGTATATCACAATGATTCTCCTCCAAACTTATCTCGCTCTTCATTACTGTTTTTGTTTTACTTTAATTACAATGTTCAGTTATTGCAGCGACAAAACAAAATGAAGACGTAGAAAACTATACAAAGGAAATACAGCTCCAAGTGGTGCACAGACAGAACTAATCAAAAACATAAAGGCTGCCAGATAATATACAAGATTATATAAATAGACTCTGTAAAAGAAAGAGTTGACATATTAGTGGTATCACGGAAGCAATGTAAAATAAAATGAATAAAGGAATCCGGTTAGGCACTACACCCACTCTTGAGCTGGGCAGGTCAGGATCACTATGTATGTGAGGTCATATGACACTGAGACAAGACAGGTCCCCGTATTCTCTCAAATATATTCTGTGTATTGGGTTTTTGCTGACGCGGTCTTTCCATTTATATAATTGACAAAATCTCCTTGAACCAGTGTGCAAAGATAGGTGGAGTAGCAGACTTCCCGGTCAGAAAAAATAAGTTTCTTTGCCACCACCATTCCTCGATGCAGAGCAATGCTCATGCCGTGCGACAACTCAAGAGTGACTGCCGAACATCCAAAGATAGCGAGGTCGTGATTGGGATGAATGACTCTAGAATAGGCTTTTCAAAGCCACTCAAAAATTGCAGTCCAGAAGTTGTATAATGTAGAGAAAAACAAGAAGAGATGAGTTAGTGAGCCCTCAGCAGAGCGGCACTTGTCGCAATCAGGAGACACAGATGGGAAGATGCGATTCAGTTTAGTTTTTGAACAATGCAATCTGCATCACCTTGTACTGGATTAACCTGTGGCGTGAATCTATAGAACAGCAGTGAACCCGGGACATTGCCTCCTCCTAAAGTTCCGCTGATATCTCTGAGATCAATTCCCTAGCACAGGTTTCCCTAACAGATTCTGTAGAAACCAAAGGAGCAAAGGAATTGACAAATTTTGATATTAACTGTTTGGAGTCTGGAGGGTGTAAGAGGTTTTCAAGAAAAGGATGGGTGGTCTGAATAGGCTCGAAGTGTGGGCGCTTGTTCTTACCGTAGTGTCTAACTACGGATTTAGCGGGAAAAATGTGAATTTTAAAGATTGAAATTAGTGCTTAATTGTATGAATGATGCAAATTGGCTATCGATGTACAGATCTACGAAAGTTTTGCTACCCCTCTCTCTCCAGACTGCAAACACCCCATATAATTGTCCAGGCTTAAATGAGTGATAGTGACAATTGGGAGCATGCATGGAAACACTTGGAATTTGGTGAGCCACTTTTATTTGATTTAATAGTCATAAATAATTCTTTAAGCTAAAGTTTTGTTCGATTAGCTTAACTGTTGAGGCATAGGTTGAAAACAGAATAGCAGGAAGTGAAGAATATTTAACGACATAGGCTTCCAGCTGTAGCCATGGAAGTTTTTCTTCGATCTCAGCACCTCCACATTTCCAATATGTAAGAACCCTGGAGTTCGCTGCCCAATAGTAATGTTTGAAAATTGGCAGACCAAAACCGCCCTTCTTAAGAGGGTTGTGAAGGTGAACCTTAGCTATCCTGTGTGATTTATAGCCCCACAAAAACGGGCAATATGACAGTCAAGTTTCGTAAATAAAATGCATTTAAGTATATAGGCAGGTTTTGAAAAATATATAGAAACCTCGGTAGGCTCACCATTTTGAACGCATTTACCCGTCCAATCATAGATACGGGCAGTGTCCTCCAGGACTCGATATTTGTTCTGACTTTTTCTAAGGATTCTGTAAAGTTAAATTTGAAAAGATGCTTTGGGTTCTTATTCAGTTTTATCCCCAAATAGGTGAAACAGTACTTCTCTACTCTAAAAAGGTTTTTTTTTCAGAAGTCTTCTGCAAACTGATCCACTAAGGGCATAAATTCGCTCTTTCCCAATTTATAGTATAGCCAGAAATACTCCAGAAAGAATTTATATATTCTAGTAGGAGGGGATCGGCTAGACAAATAAGGAGGTTGTCCGCGTCAGGGTCACACGGGTCTCAATATTGCCCAACTTAATATCTTTAATGTGCGACTGGCCCCTAATGCCAATCGCCTGGGGCTCCAGCGCTATGTTGAACAGCGGCGGGCGGGGGGGGGGGGTGGGAGGTGGGAAGACAATGGGTCCCCTTGGCGAGCACAACATTGCAGAGAGATCGGATTGGATTTATACCCATTGGTGAGAATGGAAGATTTTGGATTAGTGTATAATATTTTAACCCGTTCTACATAAGCGTCGCCGAATCCAAACTTCATGAGTGTTGTAATTAGATAGGTCCACTCTATTATATCCAATGCCTTGTGGCATCTAGGGACAGTATAGCAGCTCTATCAACTTTCCCATAATCGACGTACAAAATATTGAGAATTTGGCGGACATTACAAAAGGAGTACCACCCCGGGATATATCTCGTTTGTTCCGGGTGATTGACATTTGCTATATGCTTGCCGAGCTCACTAACTCTTTTGTAATTACTTTCGTCATAATTTAGTTGTGCAATGGGCCTATAACCTCCAGGATCCGTTTTACTTTTTTTAATAAAACACAGATATTTGCTTCACTGAGAGAGGGTGGGAGCCTCTCTCAGTTTTTAAAGGTATCCCGAACCATTCTCAGCAAAATCGGTGTGCGGACATCTCGGAACGCTTTGTAGAACTCTGGCCCGATCCCGTCCGGTCCATCTGCCTTACCGGCGGGAAATGCTTCGACGGCATCCTATAACTCAGATAGCGAAAAATCCAAATCCAAATTCTCCCTGAAAGCCGCATCTAATTGTGGGAAGTAAAGAAGATCAAAGAACTTATCAAAATCTTCCTGTGTAGCTGTTCATTTGGAGGTGTAAATTTCTGAATAGAACTCACTAAATCGTTTGCTAACATCCTTTCAGATCGTAAGCAACAAGCCAGATTTGGATTTTATTTTGTAACAGGCTCGTTTTGCTTGTTCTCCTTTTCACTGCCATGCCAATAGCTTCTGTAGTTTTTCACCCAACTCAAAATGTCGCTGTTTATGTTTAAGCAGTATGTTGGCAATTTGTTCCCATACAATGGAGTTGTATTCATATTTTAATTTGAGAATGTTATTATACTCTGATTGGAGCAGATTAAGCCTGTTCAATCGCTAATAATTATTTCTCAATCACTTCAAATCTACCTTGCTTAGCCCTTTTCAGTGCTGCTTCATAAGAATTAATTTGGCCTCTGATGTACACTTGAAGTGTTTCCCAGATTGCGGAGTCATTCAGCTCGCCGTTGCCGTTAGTCTCAAGGTACTGCAAGATGGGCATCGAAATATATTCTCTAAATGCCTGATCCTTGAGCAAAAATGGATCAAAGCGGCAGTTATATGCTCGCTTAGGGACGGACGATTGAGATTGACAGGACTATGGTCAGATATTAATATGCTGTGATATTTGGTGTGGTCAATATTAGAGATTAATCTAGAGTCAACTAAAAATAATCGATCCCTGTATGTGATTTGTGTACATGAGAATAAAAAGAATAATCACGGTCAGAAAGGTGTTGTAGTCTCCAAATATCCACCACCTACTTGGACTTCATCAAATTGTTAAGGGTTTGCATAACAAGAATATTGGGTGGGTAGGGGGACAGAGGAAAGACTATCTAAATACGTGTTCAGGTAGCAATTAGATTCAATCTATATATGGCTTGAATCACTGTCTGGGATCAAGTCAAACAGCTTACGGAAAAAAAATATCTGGATCATCCGAGTTCGGACTGTAATCGTTTACCAGTAATGGGAAGTGAATTAATATGTCCAGTTAAAATTATAAATCTGCCATTGTGGATGAGTGAAAAACGAAAAGGCACAGTCTAACGGAAGAGAATGGCGACGCCTTTGGAAGTGAAAAGTGCCTGGGAGACCTGTGAAATCCAATTAGCCCTGAGTTTCCTATGCTGATTGGCTTTAACGTGAGTTTCTTCGAAGAATATAATGTCCGATTTCAGTGACCTCAAATGTGTGAAAAGGTTTCCTCGCTTTATTGGTTGACCTAAACCGCGCACATTCCAAGAGAGCGGGGATATGGAGTCGAGAGTATTATTCATTTGTGGTACCTTTTGCATCATAATGAAATGCAAACTTAACATTCAGCCTGGCAGCCAGCAAAAAACAACAAAAAAATAACATGAACAGTTAA
Source organism: Hypanus sabinus (assembly GCF_030144855.1). NCBI lineage: Eukaryota > Metazoa > Chordata > Chondrichthyes > Myliobatiformes > Dasyatidae > Hypanus > Hypanus sabinus. The sequence goes on along the minus strand of NW_026781186.1, from coordinate 375,133 downwards.
CAAATATCTCAACAGAACCCCCAGCCATTGCTTCCCTAAACGAAACAGAGTTACCCTCATCCTAATCTGGGACCACCGGACAAAAGCGGAGAAAACACCTCCAACTAACAGTCCCTCATTAGCACACATATTAAAGAACAAATTGAGGATAGGATGAAGAGCTGTCATAATTAAAGACATTTCCAACATCTACAGTGATGAAATGCGTTGAGAGGTTTGTCATGACTAGTCTGAACTCCTGTCTCAGCAAGGACCTGAATCCACTACAGTTTACCTATCACCAAAACAGGTCAAAGGCAGATGCAATCTCAATGGCGCTTTACATGGCCTTAAACCACCTGGACAATACCAGTTGCTGTTAATCGACTGTAGCTCAACATTTAATAGCATAATTCCCACAATTTTGATTGAGAAGTTGCAGTGCCTGTGCATCTGTACCTGCCTGTGCAATTGGATCCTCAACGTCCTAACATGAAGACCACAGTCTCTGTGGAATGGTGATAACATCTCCTCCTCGTTGACGATCAATACTGGTGCACCTTAGGAGTTTGTGCTTAGTCCACTGCTCTGCTCTCTCTATACACATGACTATGTGACCAGGGATAGCTTACATACCATGTATAAATTTGCTGATGGCAGAACCGTTGCTGGGAAACTCCAAGATGGAGAGGAGAACGCGTATAGGAGCGAGCTATTCCAGCCAGTGGACTGGTGTCACAACAACAACCTTGCATAACGTCTGCAAGACGAAAGGGCTGATGGCGTTCTTCATGAAGGGAAAGATGAAGGAACACATACCAATCGTCATAGAGGAACCAGAAGTGGGGAAAGTGAGCAAGTTCCTGGGTGTCAAGATATCTGAAGACCAAATCTGGTCCAAACACATCGATGCAGCTATGAAGAAGGCAAGGTAGAGGTTGTACTTCATTAGGAATTTGAATAGATTTGATTTTTCAACAAAAACACTTTAAAAACCTTTCTAGATTCATAGTGGAGAGCGTTCTGACAAGGCTGCATCACTGCACAGGACTGAAAGAAGCTGCATCCATCTTGGGCGTCAGCCTGCAGAGTAACAAGGTTATCTTCAAGGGAGCGGTTTCTCAGAAAGGCAGCGTCCATTATTAAGGACCCCCGGCATCCAGTGCATGCACTTTGTTCATTGTTACCATCAGCTAAGAGGTACAGAAACCAGAAGGCACACAGTTAGCGATTCAGGAACAACACCCACCCCTCTGCCATCCGATTCCTAGGTGGATTTTGAACCCGTGAACACTACCTCACCTTTTTAACATATATTATTTAAGTTTGGCACGATTTGTTAATCGATTGAATATACATACCTTCATTAACTTACTTTTATTTTCTTCTATATTATGTATTGCATTGAACTGCTGCTGCACAGTTAACAAATTTTACGACGCATCCTGCTGATAATAAACCTGGTTTTGATTCTGAAAATAGCGGTTTGCAATCGGTACTGCAAAGCTCTGGAGAGAGCAAGGGGTATGTCAAGGCGTTATTCTTCACGTTATTCTTCACTGAAGCCAGGACAGAGCTCGATTTGTGACGCTTGTTCCTACACAGACTTGTGTCACAGATTTCCGAGGTCAAAAGAGTGGAAGTTCCCCAATACAACGGCATTTGTATTTTAAGAAAAAAACTGTCCCGCACACGTTTCATCTACAAAACTACTTTATTATGAGTATATGAAACTGGCCATTAAACATGTGAAAAGCAATTTAAAGACCGAGTGCAAAGAATAATAATGCGCTTCTCTCTCTCTCTCTCTCTCTCTCTCTCTCTCTCTCTCTCTCTCTCTCTCTCTCTCTCTCTCTCTCTCTCTCTCTCTCTCTCTCTCGCTCCCTCTCTCCCTCTCTCCCTCCCTCCCCACTCAATCTAATCCAAATACTCATGGCACTCTACTGTACATTCACAATATTCAAAATTAGGCTTTTGAAACAAATTTTAATATTTCCTTTAAACGATAATCTGCATATTTTATTTTATTTTTGTCTTTGATTCTTATCCAGCTTCATTTTTCGCTAAATCTACTGAATCGTTTCGACATATATTATGAACAAATAAAACCTAAATGCTGGAAATTATTTGACAAAACCTCACACCTGCTGCTCAGGTACTATGCAGAAATAATTAACGGATTCTGTCATTACATTAAATGCCAATATCGTTATTTCCGTGGAGGATTTTTGCGTCACAAGGGAGTTTCTCTCTCCTCTTAATAAGCATCTGACTCACGGAGATCTCACTGAACAGCCGCTCCGGTACTCACAGCGATTTGCCAGACCACAAAGCGGGAGAGAGAGAGAGCACATTCTGCGGAAGGAAGGTTTGCTGGTTCCGGAATGGATCAGAGTCCGGGAACAGCAGCGTGGAATGTGGCAGAAATTCCGAAGAATGTCTTCGGGGCTGCTCAGTTTATATCTGCGAAGTATGAGTGGATGACTTTCGATCTTCGAATCACGCACGCATTAAAAGTCATTCAAGTGGTTTACTACCCTGCTCTCGCTATCATTGCTGTTCCCGGTGAGCGTCTCTTCAAATCTCAACTACACAACAGTATTCAACTGCTTTCTAATGTTGTAATTATTCCTACTGTCTCATACTCCAGGTAAAAATTCTCCAAAGATTCAAATTCAGCAACGGTGCTTCACTGTGGTCCTTGTAATTGCGCGGGTGGAATGGCCATTGATCCAATCCGTAAACTCCGTCCAATCGTTGCTCACATCAGTTCGTGAATGAGGTTCAGATATTTTGCCTCTGGGAGCGTTGCTTCATTAAGTCGCCCCATGGAAAATACCGGCTTTCAATCAAGCTGCTGCAACTCCTTGTATTTGCAACGGAATTTAATCTGACTTCCAAGTGCGGATTATTCTGGCAGACAACCGGTCTGACGATCAAATACGCTCCAACGTCACTGCACAGCAAGCACTGCCAAGCTTCGTGCGTGCCAGCCTCGTCATCGAACAGAACAGTCCGCCTTCACACTTCTCCCAGAACCGACTGTCTATTCTAAAACTCTCTGGCTGTCCAGGGAATCCGTGCTCCTTTCCTCAAGGTTCACCATTGGCTTTCATCCCGCTGCAGCTTAATCTCTGCATTATCGGAATTTGTGAGCAAATCTCTGAAATGTTTCACCTCTGCCCTTTCCTGTGGCTATTTTATTACCGTCGGCGTTTACATTTGACTGTCAACTCGGTCGGTCTTTTGAAGCGACAGAACTAAAGAAAGAAACTGCACACTGAAAGATTACGAAGAGGCCAGGAAATTCTGACAGTGATGCATTGCTGTGGGGAAAAAAAGAGGGTAATTATTACGGGGAAGTAAATTTTTACCACGAATGAAATAAAATGCAAAGGAATGGAGGAAAATCTCTTTAAACAAGAGCAGGAGTATCTGAAGGGGATGAAGAACCGTGGTGGAATGATTCCAAAGGAATATCATTTGCCCAGTTAACTTTCGGCTTCTGAACATAACCTCTGCTGCAGCAAAATCTGATCTCCCGCTGAACGTGTCAGAGAGTCGACCAGCTTCTCTGAGCTTCGGGTCAGCAGCTTGAAAGCGGTTAATGGGTTGTGTGAAACTCGGACAGTCTGCGCTGCTCCAAATTACTCGCACATTGAGCTATTTGACCGGAGCTGCTGCCGACGGGATGATCAGTGACAGTATTTTATATACAGCGAAGATGCCCCCCGTCCCTCCACAGTACCGTAGTAATTATATGCATTTCAATTCACTGCTGCCGCAAAAAAAGGAGCTGATATCTTGACTTAAGTTTGTGATGTTAACCCTGATTCTGATATGGGTCTAGGTTATAGACTAAGAATGGGAAGGAGTCAGGGTGAGAGGGTCGTCGTTGGAAAAGTGGGAGGGAGAGGAGAGGAAGCGGGAAGAATCGAGGAGACACTCTGTAATTGATAAAATTTTCAACATCGTTTTCTTCGGCCAGATTTGCAACCTGTTTTTCCGTTATATATGACAATACGGTATTGTGCAAAATGCTAGGGCTACCTAACTGTATGTATGTTTGCCTAAGACTTTTGCAGTGTAGTGTATAATGATCAGGGAAGGGAGCCTGCCCTTGATCTCAACAGTCATTGTTGGGGAAATTTATCGAATGGAATTTAAGTTTCTGTAGAGTTCGTATTTGAAGTTCTATTTGCGTCTTTCCCCTCAAAATATACAAAACTACCAAATGTCATTGATCGTTTGATCGTTATCTGTGTTTTCTCTGCTGTTTCCAGAGTGATATCAGCCCGCAAATTTTGCCGTTGATTCTGATAATTGATTTTCTTGATAGAATTCCCGAGGAGCAATTATTTACTCCTCACTGAGGAGCACAGAGAACAAATGCGATAAATTGTACGATTATAGCGTACGCTTCCGGATGTGACTCAACGGATTATTTTTTGTGCTTCTCACAGTGAACCTGGTGACGATTTTAATCCTGTCCAGAGGAAAGTGCGGTCTCTCAAGAGTTGTCACACGCTACCTGGTTGCCATGGCAGCGGCGGATCTTATGGTTGTTGTCCTGGACCTGATATTGAGCAAGATTCCGAATATTTACGTGCCAATTGAACTTCTCATCTGGGCTGCGGGTACACCACTGTGTAAAATCCACGCCGTCCTGCTATACGTCGCCACAGATTGTTCGGTGTGGTTCACCGTCACTTTCACCTTTGACCGGTTTGTGGCCATTTGTTGCCAGAAGCTGAAAACAAAATTTTGCACCGGGAAAACTGCGGCTGTAATTCTGGGGACAGTGACTGCGATCAGCTGTTTAAGGAATATTTACTGGTATTTTCGGCTCTCGCGGTATTATGCAACGCTGATCGCTCCATTTATTTGTATGGATACTGTGTATTATGTTCCTTTATTTGTCGCAATGTCAATTGACTTATTTCATTACCTTCTCACCCCTGTAATCCCAATGCTGACCAATGCATTAACCGCCAGACATGTTTTAGTCACCAGCAGAGGGCGCAGGAGACTCCGGTGTGCTGACAAGGGACAGGGTGCCAGGGACCCGGAGATGGAGAGCCGCAGGAAATCCCTCGTTTTTACTGCTGATCATCTCTGGCAATTTCGTCCTGCTGTGGGCACCGTTCACTCTGTATTCTGCTTGGAACCGACTGTCTGCTACCTCTGCCGTAACATTTCCTCCTGATTCTCTGCGAGAACTGGGCTTGTTGTTGCAGCTTCTGAGCTGCTGCACGAACACGGCCCTTTACGCCGTCACCCAGACCAAGTGCAGGGAGCAATTGAAGGATGCGATAACACATCCACTGGCTCTCGTTGCTGCGAAAATGTCATGAAATACCGTTGTTTCCCTGCCTGGCCCAAGTAATTCACCAGTTATTGCAGGCAAACTCTGCACCAATGGAGCCCGGCGATCTTCTTGTTCGTCTCATTTTTCGCCGGTTTTCCCATCGCACATGATTCCTCACTCTGGCTCAATGACGATCATTTTAATCGTTTTTTTTCCTGCAGTCGCCGGTTTCTATCCCCCTCTGTTCCCCATTGAATAGATATGCGTTTGTTAGTGTAGATCAGCGACATCGTTGTGACCCACGGTTCTGCAGTCAAAGTCCCACTGTTCGCCTGCTCCAGACGCATTGCTCCGATCCAGCGTTAAACCACTCCTGTGTTCCCGAAACGTCTCTCGTTTAACGGTGACTGCGTAAGGTCCCGTTCACCAAGTTCGCATGTCATACTGGAAATTAGCGCTTGTTCCGGGTATCGCTCAGATATATTCAGAATTGCACCTTGCAATCACAATGTTAAGGGGAGTTTGAAAAAAACGAAGTTAGTGTTCTGTAAATGCGAGTAAAAAATCGCAACGTGGGGTGCAGTTGCTCTTGCTTCATTTTTAGCATTAACGGGAGAAGGGGCCGCCGAGGACAGAAACGTGGCGGGATTTGCAGTGTCGCCCGACAAGGCTATTGCAAGGCCTGGAGATGGGTAAAGGAATAGGTGTTGGTACAGAGCTTCCAGCTTTATCTGTCTATCCCAAGTAAAGTTGTTTGAGTTTCCGGCACTGTGTGGTGCTGAACTTCACTATGTTTTAAAGCACGAACGTTATCAGGTTTTATCCAGCGCGGGTGGTTCAAGATGGCCGAAACTTTCCAGGTTCTCTCTTTTACTGAGGCCGGATTCGACCGGAACTGCATCACTGAATGTGTCTCACTGAGCAGAGAGGAAGGAGAGCAGACCAAGGAACTGTCTTCTGGAAAACACTAGGAAAGCACCAGTAAAGCTACAGAGTACAGCAAACAGATAACTACAGGCTGGGGCAGGTCTTCTATCCCGCCGATAAAATATTATTGAAATGATCCCGTGGACGATAATATAGACTTTTCACCTCCTAGTTTATCCCGATGTGATTCTCCTCCTTTTTGTCGCCTTGTTCAGGGTAACTGTAATTGTTTCACTTTATTCAGCATTGTTACTGTGTGACCTTGCTCTGTTTATTGTATTCTCGGCTCTATATAATGATTTGACCTGTACACAGGATTGGATTTTCGCACCATCTCAATACATGAGGCAACATTAAACTGATTGCAATTCCATCCACCTAGAAAACAAATCTGAATCAGACTATCCACCACGGGGGAGTCACAGTCCGTGGACAAATCAGGCCGCTCACATAGAGTTGCCTTGCCCGGACCAGAAGGAAACTTGGATATCACAGATTTGCCAGTTCACTGAGTACGAAACAGCGGCACGTCATTTCCGGGTAAGGTATTCTCCCTGAATGGCGAAACTTTTGTTCCCCTTCTATCCAAATGTTCACCCAGATCCTTCCGATTTGTGAGTCTCTCTGCCTCCGCCGGACGCTTTACACAATTGGTTTCAGATCTGCAGCAACCCATCCGGTGAGGAAGAAAGAGATCCAATATTCTCTCTGTTCGCAACACTTCATAATCATTTATGGTGCATGACTGTTAACGAGTGGGATATATTACAAACTGGTTATCGTCTGCCTTTAATCGCGAACCGCTCAGCCTCATGGTGTTTCGCTACAGCGGACACAATCCTTTAGTGTTTATCTGTTTCGTGCTGGTGTAGGATTACTCCTTTCACATGTACCGTGGTTGAGTGGAACTGTGTCTGGATTTTTGTTCTATGAAACTCCAATGATTACAGAGTGGATTGAGTGGAAAAATGGAAAGCAATATCATGTCTCTGTTATTGCGAACTGTATCTCGTGTAATTGAAGAAAGCATGCTTTCCTGTTTAGATAGAAATATTTGGTTTGTGATTCATCGTTCAGTGGCTGAGGAGCCTGTTGCATCCAGGAAGCCGTTCTCATCTCACACCGGTCTGGGAAACGAAACTTGGGGAAAATACAGCTCACAGCCTTTGGTAACACACACAAAATGCTGATGGAACACAGCAGACAAGACAGCATCTATAGGAAGAAGTACATTCGACGTTTCGGGCAGAGAACCTTCGTCAGGACTAACTGAAAGAAGAGATAGTATGAGATTTCAAAATGGGAGGGGGAGATCTGAAATGATAGGAGAAAACATGAGGGGAAGGGATGAAGCTAAGAGATGTAAAGTTGATTGCCAAAAGAGTTAGAAAGCCTAGGGAGAAAGATAGTAGGGGTAGGGAGAACGAGAGGAATATGGAGAACAGGCAAGGAGTGATTGTGAGAGGGGCAGAGAGAGAAGGGAGTGGGAAAAATGGCGGAAATATATATAGATAGTTAGCTAGCTAGGTAGATAGAGAGATATATAAAGAACGGGGTTAGAAGCGGAGGGGGTAAGAACGGGAGGAGGGGCATTAATGGAAGCTGGAAAAATCAATGTTCTTGCCATCAGTTTGGAGGTTACACAGACGGAATATAAGGTATTGTTGCACCGGACTGAGTGTGGCTTCATCTTGATAGCAATGGAGGCAACTCTTTAGTGCCTTAGCTGTAGGGATCTATAGACTTAATATTCTAGAACAGCTTGTTTCTTTAGACTTAGCAAAGACCTAATTACATTGGCTTCTGTTCCAAACTTACCAGACTTCCCCAAATCTCTGAAAGTCATTCAGAGTCATTGGAGCAGCCGGTAAAATGGGCCGTAAATTGGTAGAATGCATTTCATGCAGGTAACTGCGAGCTGTTGCATTTTGGAAGGGCATACACGTTGAATGCTGGGGCACCGATGAGTGCGGTGGATCAAGCGGATACGGGAAAAGAGATTCATAATCTGCATCACAGGTCGACTGGATCGTAAAGATTGCTTTTGGTACATTGACCTCCATATGCAAAGGTATTGAGTATCGGAGATGAGATGTTATATTGGAGTTGAATAAGACGGTTGTGAGTCCGATTGGGAGTATTGTGTGCATCCCTGATCACCTTTCTGTAGGAAAGCTATCAGTAAGATGGAATTGTTTCATAGAGGTTCTAGGAGAATGTTCCCGGGTTTTGAGGACAGAGTTATAAGGCCAGCTTGAATAGTTTATTACTTTCTTCACTACATCGCAGGAAAATGACGGAAGATTTGGTATGGATGTAAAACATTTTGAGGGTATGGATAGGGTAAGTTCAAGCACTGAGGCTGGCTGTGTGGGTCAGAGGTTAAGTGTGCAAGTTTAAATGTTTAAAGGGAAGATGAGGGGATGTTCCACTCAGAGTGTGGTGAGAGTGGAACAGGTTGTCAGTGGAAGTGATGACTGCAGGATCGATTCCAACATTTAACCGAAGTTTGGATAAGTACTCGGACAGGAGTGGAGTGCAGGGCTGTTTTCATACTGCTAGTCGATGAGAGTCGGCAGAATAGTTCAGCATGACATGAAGGGCCTGTTTCCTGTTGTACTTCTCCATGTCTTTAGAATTTTTCAGCTCGCCTACCACATAACGCCGTGGGATAAGATATCTCTCAGCCCTGGGAATCTGTTCTGACTTAAGGACATCAGAATGCAGAATTTCCCCTTCCCACTAGTGGAAACTGCAACTGCAGAGACCGCTTTCCAAACGGATATCGACGGGAAGTATGAATTTTGAGTCCTCTTCCATGACCTCTTCTCTACATTGAGAATGTACGTAGAGCCCCCCTGCAGCACCAGCAGTTCCCACCAGAGTCTGTTTGTCCACGTTATGCTGATAATTAAAGTAAAACCTTCGCATTAATATTAATTACGTCATCCAGGGAGTTCCCTTCATCCCCAGTTGTTCATATTGACAGGTCACCGCGACTTCGTGCAAACAGAATGCTGTAAATTCAGACGTTTCATGAATGAGATAAAACTTTCACCACCGTGCATGAAGATTAACAATTAATTTTATTGCACTTCTCGAAAGTGAGTGCGATCATTGGCAGGACTTCCTCCTTCAAAGTGACCCATCTGTTCAACATACATCAAACAGAACGACCACGACTGCTTGTGGCGCATCACTCACCACTCTGGTGTTGTCACTGCGTATTCAGATCGGTCATTGACCGAAACAGACAGGGTCACTCACTCAATGTTGGCAATCATGTGAGAAATGTTCGTATCAGGTCCGTGAATATCCGCACAGATCATTGTATTGCTCTTTCAGAACTGCCCTCACTAACTAACACTGTAGTTACATTTCCAGTTCCAGCTCGGACACTACAGCACTGATGTTCATATTTAAACTCGTTAACAACTGGTCTGCACAAAAACCCCACAAGCTCTGCAAGGAATCCTAATACTGAGAAGACGCATTTTAAAGATTCGTGAATGTGAGACTGTACGCAGCAGGGAAATAAATGAAGACAGATCTCCAAATGGAGAAGGATGTGAATCAGTTCCAATTGGATCGGCACAAACTCTGAATTTGGTATACTGGCCTCGTCTCTGGGAATTCCTTGAGAGCCACCACCAGGATTGAAGAGGTCGGCAGATTGGAACGCAAACTGAATGCAATTCTGAAATGTTAGAGCCATCAAAGCCGTATTTTGGACGTTCAAAAAGACACATCAGTACAATAAGCACAACAGTCTGTGCTTTATAAACACTTCGGTGCTGTTGTGGGAAATAATGGAGACAGAAGCTTTTAACCCACCCCTCCCCCACCTACATGGCTTTATACATTTCATTCTAGCCTGCCTTTATTTCCTTCGGCTTCATATTCTGGCTTGTTCCCCCTTCGGTTCCAGTGAGATTAGACTATTATACACAGGAGCAAGAGAAGTCCACTCTGCCGGTTGACCCTTCCCCTCCATTCTATCATGTTTTATTTATTACTTCTCTCAACCTCATTCCAACCTGATGGCATGAACATTGATTTCTCTAAATACCGTTAATCCCCCTCCTCCCCTTCTTACCCCATCCCTTATGTATTTCTCTATCTAACTGACTATCTATCTATCGACTTAATTATCCCCCTCCACCCTTTTCTCTCTCTTTTTTTTTTCTCTCAGTCAAATACCTTCATCCTGATGCATCCGGGCGACGTCCCCAAAATGGCACTAATCACCCTGTTCGGCATTTTCGAGTTCCTCCGCATGCCGTTCGGCCTGAAGAATGCCGCTCAGACGTTTCAGCGGTTAATGGACGCGATGGGACGCGACCTTGACTTCGGTTTCATCTATTTGGACGACAACCTCATAGCCAGCAGCAGTCGTCAGGAGCATCTGTCCCACCTCCGTCAACTCTACGCCCGACTCAGCGAATACAGCCTAACAATCACCCCGGACAAATGCCAGTTCGAGTTTTCTGGCGGCGGCGAGTTTTCGACTCCATTCACAACTTAGTGCACCCCTCCATCAGGTCAATCGTCCGTATGGTAACCAACAGGTTCCTTTGGCACGGGCTCCACAGGCAGGTCAGTGAATGGGCCAAAACGTGCATGCTCTGCCAAAAAACAAAGGTGCAGCGGCACACAAAATCTCCGCCGCAGCAGTTCCATCACACCCGACGGCGTTTCGATCACATTCATGTGGATATCGTGGGGTCATTGCCAATGTCGCATGGAGCGCGGCACCTCCTAACCATCGTTGACTGGTTCACAAGATGGCCAGAGGCGAACCCGCTCACCGACACCACCTCCGAATCTTGCGGCCGGGCACTGATTGCCACCTGGGTATCTCGCTTTGGTGTACCGGCCCACATTACCTCCGACAGAGGCGCCCAGTTCACCTCCAGACTGTGGTCAGCTATGGCCAGCCTTTTGGGGACACAACTGCACAACACAACTGCCTACCACCCACAGTCGAACGAACTAGCGGAGCGTTTCCACCGTCACCTGTAGTCGGCTCTCATGCCCCGCCTCAAAGGGCCTAACTGGGTGGACGAGCTTCCCTGTGTCCTACTCGGAATCTGCGCGGCTCCCAAAGAGTATCTCCACTCCTCATCGGCTGAGTTGCTGTGCAGCCCACCCCTGGACGTCCCAGGGCATTTCATACCAGCACAAAGGGGGCAAGAGGAAGAACCCACAGGAGTCCTGGGCACTCTACGTGAGAGGGTTGGTAACCTGGCCCCGATACCCACCATAGGATGAGCAGAGCCCGACCTGCGTACCCATAGACTTGCAGAATTGTAAGTTCGTTTTTGTCCGACGGGGCGGACATCGGGCACTGCTACAGCGACCCTACGAGGGTCCGTTAACGGTGATCAGAAACAACGGGTCCACATTCGTACTGGACATTGGGGGGAAGGAGGAGGTTTTCACATTGGACCGACGCAAACCGGCCCATGTGGACGTGGCGCAGCCAGTCGAGATTCCGGCACCGCGGCGCGGAGGCAGACCTCCCAAACAGAGACCGACCCAGACTGAGGACATTGGCGGGTGTATCGCCGGTTCTGAGGGGGGAGGCGTTATGTGGCGTCCCACTTCCCAACGCACTCGAACCGGCTCACAAAGCGGGGCGCGACGGCATATAGGCCAGTACCAAAAAGGGCGCCAAGCCTGCTTCACCAGCAAGGGAAAATACCCGCGCTCGGGACGGGACTGTGAATACGCGCCCCCTACAGCACTCTCGCCCGGGGAGGGCGAGATCAGGAAGGCTTTAAAACGAGGCCGCGAAGTTTGAATAAATCTCTTTTTGCAACTGTAGCTGACCGACTGGGTGTCGTTATTTCAGCGCTGGGTGTAGCACACCGCTACAAAACATTATTTTCGACATTGTAAGAAAGTTTAGTTTATTAGTTTTGTTTCGTACAATTTTACAGTTAAAAAAGAGGAAAGGAGTACCGTGCAAAGTTTCGGCAGTCCTTGAGATGTAAGCTCTCAGACAACTTTTACCAAGGTCTCGGTTTCTTGCTGTGGAAGAAAACTCTTTATTCATAATTACCAGAGAATAATAGCTTCTTGATTAGTCAGGGCTTGAAGGGATACGGGAACACGGCAGGAACTTGGGACAGAGTGGAAAATCGTTTCAGACAAGCTGAAATGTCGGAGAGGACTCGACACGCAAATGGGCTAATTCGGCTCCTATATCTAATACTACTATGTTCGTATGGTCTAAAATGCTTGCAGAACTCACGGTTCCAAGGAAATAATCATTCAAACTTTCTATCGGAGACTTTTCAAATTAAGTAACGCCTCGTCGAGCGCCTATATAGCGGCGGTTTTCCCAAGTGGCCAACCATTTCAATTCCTATCCTTCATTCACACTACGACATGTCTGTACATGACGTCCTATGTTCTCCTGATGAGTCCACTCTCAGTTTGCAGGAGCAACACATCATAGAGCATCTGCGTAAAATCCAAGCCTTTGTCATGGATATGGATTTCTGCAAGTCACTGTATTTCTCCCTCTCCTCTCCTTCTTCGTCAGATCCACTCTGGACTTTAACTCTTCACTGTAGCCAATTACTTTCCTCTGATACCTTTCCCCCTACCGGTTTTCCTATGATGGACTCTTCTCTCTTGTATCAGACTTCTCCTTTTTCTGAACATTGTCTTTTCAACTTATCAATTCCCAGTCTCTTGTTTCGTCCACCTTCACCAACCACCTGGTGTCTCCTATCAGCTTCTAGTTCCCCCGTCCCCTACCACCACCCCCCCCCCCCCCCCACCCGGCCCAACGTTCTTATTCTGGCATCTTTCCGGTACTGTTGAAAAGTCACGGCCCGAAAACTCAAATGGTCATTCACTTTTGACCTGTTGAGTTCCTTCAGCTTTTGCGTGTGCACCAGTCTGATGCTCTCCCTCATATGGTAAACCGGGCTCCCGTCACGTTTCGCACCAGTATGAAGGAAATCAGTTCAATCACCATATATGATCCTCCATCTCCGTCGAATCTTCTCACAGGATGAGGCTTTTCATTCCAGAACGAAGATTTCCTCATTTTTCAAAGAACAAAGCCTCCCGAGCTCCACCATCAATGTTTCCCTAAACTGACAATCTTCCATTTCTCGCATATCTGATCTTAACCCATCCTTCCGCCCCCTACCAGAAATAGGTTTCCTCTTGGCCTCACCTAACAACTACCAGCCTCCGTATGCAGTTCATAATTCTCCGAAACCTCCGGTACTTTGACGGGATCACATACCCGAGCACATCCGTCCCGCCCCACCACCCATACAACACATTTTCTGTTTTCCACTGGGAGTTCTCCCTACGAGACTCTATTATTCTTTCGTTCCATCCAACCCTCTGATCTCTTTCCTGTCACTTACCCTGCTAAGTCTAACCAGTGCTACACCTGTCCTTGCACCTCCTCCATTACTACCATCCAGAGCCACAAACAACCCTAATGCGGAACATCACCTGTGAGGCTGTTGCAGTCGTATAGTCTGTCCGGTGCCCCCGGTGTGGCTTCGTCTATATCGATTAGTCCCACCGTAGATTTGGAGGCAGTTTCGCTGTTCCGCCGTTTCCGTGGAAGAGGCGGAATTTTGCCGTGCCCATCCATTTTAATCCCACTTCCCTTTCCCGTTCCGACAGGTCAATCAAGTTCTACAGCTCTACAGTTCGGATGGGCCCACACTCCAGTTGATGGAACATCACCTTATATTCCGCCTGGGTAGCATCTAACCTGATGTCATGAACATCGATATCTCGAACTAACTGTAATGGTCCCCCCGCCCGCACCTTCAAGACTCCCAATCCCATACTCCCTCTCTCACTATACATCAATGCCTGCCGATCACCTCTCTCTGGTGCACCCCCCTTTCTTCAATGGCTTTTGTTTTCTTCTGCCGGACGCACCCTTCACCAGCCCCCTGTCTCTTTCACCACTCAACTTCCCAACTTTTCAATTCCTCCCTCCCAGCTCCGGATTCTTCTTGTGATGTCAGGTTTCCAATAGGTTCTCCGTTTTCTCTCCGTCACCGAGATGCAACAGTTTTGTAGGTTACGGGACCAATGATCAATTACGGTGGGGAGCGAGTTTCATTGTCGAACGGTGTCAGACACAAAGTGAATCTCCCTCCACACCGTCCCATCACACACTCCAGGGGTCAGACACGGAGTGATTATTCCTCCACACCGTCCCATCACACACTCCCGGGGTCAGACGCTGAGTGAATCTCCCTCCACCCCGTTCCATCACATACTCTCGTGGTCAGTCACGGAATAAATCTCCCACCACAACGACCCATCACACACTACCGGTTTCAGACACAAAGTGAATTTCCCGCCACACCGTCCCATCACATACTCCCGGGGTCAGACACAGACTGAATCTCCCTCCACACCGTCCCATCGCACACTCCCGGTGTGAGACACAGATTGAATCGCCCTCCACACCGTCCCATCACACAATCCCGGGGCCAGACACAGAGTAAATCTCCCTCCACACCGTCCTATCTCTATCTCCCGGGGTCAGACACAGAGTGAATCTCCCTCCACACCATCCCAGCACACAATCTCGGGGTCAGACACAGAGTGAATCTCCCTCCACACCATCCCAGCACACAATCCCGGGGTCAGACACAGAGTGAATCTCCCTCTACCCCGTCCCATCACACACTCCCGGAGTCAGACACACAGTGAATCTCCCTCCACACCATCCCAGCACACACTCCCGGGGTCAGACACAGATGGAATCTCCCTCTACACCGTCCCATCACACACTCCCGGGGCCAGACACTGAGTGAATCTCCCTCCACACCGTCCCATCACACACTCCCGGGGTCAGACACAGAGGAAATCTCCCTCCTAACCACCATGAGAGGCCTTGTTGAAAGCTTTTCAAATTCGACTAATACAATATCCACCCCGGACTTCATCAATCAACCATTTTTCATAAACAATGTGATCAGGTTTGTAAACTATAATCTCACCCACACAAAGCCATTTTGCAAACCTCAAAAAAAATATGCCTTTACCGATGTGAGTTGAGTCTATGAGTAAGAATTAATGTAAAGACTAATGCACGAGTCAACCATTTACCGGACGTACAAAAAAGCTGGATGAGCTCAGCAGGGCCGGCAGCATCAGTTGAAAAAAGCAGTCAATGTTTCTGGTCGAGAACCTTCGTCAGGTCTAAAGAAGCAGGGGGCAGGGGCCCTATGAAGAAGATGGCGGAAAACCAATCAGAGGAAAGATCAAGGGTGGGGAGGGGAAGCAGGGCGGGGTTAGGCAGGAGAGGAGAAGAAGGAATCTAAGGGGAAAGCACAATGGGTTGCTGACCCCACCAGACCACCACACCAGCCTCCGGAACCAGCATATTATCCTACGCAACTTCCGCCACCTTCAACAGGACCCCACCACTAAGGACTTCGTTCCCTCTCTACCCCTCTCTTCTTTTCGCAGGGATCGTTCGCACGCATCTATCCGAACTTCTCTTAAATATTGAAATCAAACTTGCATGCAACACTCATTCTGGCAGCTCGTTCCAACACTCTCACAACCGTCTGAGTGAAGAATTTTCCTTTCCTGTTCTCCTTAAACTTTCACCCATCATCCTTAACTCATGCCCTCTGGTTGTAGTACCTCCCAACCCCCATGGAAAAAGCCGACTTGCATTCACCCAATCACTGGGACTTCATCTGTGCAGGGGTGATCGATACCAAAGGGATAGTTTGCATCTTCACTAGAAAGGGGTGGTGGTCAGTATCCTGAGGTTCTGCGCTGTTTTTTCAGCACACGTTTTCTGACAAACGATCATCGCAATTGGCAAACAAGAGGAAATCTACAGCTGCTGGAAATTCGAGCAACAAACTCAAAATGCTGGAGGAGCTTCGCAGGTCAGGCAGCATCTTTGGAAAAAAAGTACTTCTTCTGTTAATGCTGTCTGGCCTGCTGAGTTCTTCAAGCAATTTGTGTGTGTAGACCATTGTACGTTATAGTCTGTAACTTCCTTTTGGAATTGAAGACAATTCGATGTGGCTGAACCGAGGCGAGATAGCCGATCCTTTGCTGAGAGCAAGGAAGACACAAGCTTCGATCGATGTCAGCACCGTGCGAAAGCCAGCTGCAGGTGCTGAGGTTTGGGCAAGATTGAGTCTGTGTTTTACTTTAGTAGCAATGTTAGATCTGTGAATGTGATCTCTTGCCAATGGAACTGTTTTGAACGCTGACATTAAATTTCTTATAATGGACTGCACGAATCCTAATCTCTGAAACTACTTCACGAGAATGAGCGTGAAGTCTGTTATTGCAACTACGGGGTAATGGGATCAGATTTAGCTAACTGTACGGACAATAGCTATGTCACCAGTAATATCACAACTTCTGCTGATGGCAGTTACAGATTCGGCTGGCAGGCTGAACAAACGCTGTCAAGGGGTTATTACAATTCGGCATATGTAGTACCAAATAGATACCATCTGCCAGCGTTGAAGGATGAAGGAGACTGAGCAACGTTACTGGATTGCAGTGTTCCTGTTCTGGGACCGTGGATAGACATGAAAAGCCAGAGAAAGCAGCACCTCCTAGTGGCCCCATATTTTAATTCCGCGTCCCATTCCCATTCTGATATGTCTATCCACGACTCCTCTACTATCACGATGAAGCCACACTCAGTTTAGAGGAACAACACAGCATATTCCGTCTGGGTAGCCTCCAACCTGATGGAATGAACATTGATTTTTTTCTAACCCGTTAATAACCTTCCTCCCTTTCTTAGCCCATCCCTGATCGATTTATTCCCCACCCTCCCTTTTTACGGAGACACTAATCTTACCTCCACTAATGTCCACCTTTAAGTACTCACCTTGGCATTTTAAAGTTGCACCTTGTCATATTTGATACTTGCACGCTGGGTAAGTGATTCTGCTTGTCTACTCCTCTCTTAGTTTTATAAACTTCTACCATTTCACCTGTCAGCCTCCTTCACTTCGTGGAAAACAGTCCAAGTCAGTATGATCTTTCCTTGTAACTGAATCCCGCGGTCCATGTAACATTCCTGTGAATCATTTTTGCATCGTTTCAGCTTAACCACATCCTTCCTCTCGTGGTGACCAGAACTGCACAGGGTACTCCTGGTGTGGTTTCATTATTGAGTTGTACAACTGTATTATGATGTCCCAGCTCCTCCCAAAGCCTTTTGCCGATGTAGGCAAGCATGACGTGCACCTTCTTCACAACCTTGTCTACCTGTGTTGGCACCTTCATGAAATTATGTACCTGTACCCCAAGTCTTTCTTTTCGTCAACAATCCTCAGGAACCTATTATTCTCTGTCTGTGTCATAACCTGCTTTAACTTTCCAAATCCATCATTGTGCATTTGTCTGACACTGTAACAAAACCTCTCTATTTCTCTACAGCAATAAATATCAATGAACCATTCACCTCTGAACCTTGGTCATATGTTTTTATGAACCACTCACTACACCCATCTCTACTTTGTTGTGCAGGAGAACACATTGACGCCTCTCTATTTCTCTCATTGACAATTTATCTCTACATAAATAATTGTCTGACTTTTGTTTCCTCCTGCTTCTCTGCATGCCATCACACTTTACCACATTAAGCTTCATTTACCAAGTATTCTTCTCACCAGCTTCCCCATGTCTTGTTGGAGAGACCAAATGTTCAATCACAACATGTCCCCTCATCACGTTCCCCATCATTGACACCGCGGATTCCGCACATTCTGCCCTTCCATCGGGTCATTAATATCAATAAGTCATTGATGATCCAGAACTGGTCCATTAATGACCCAGAACTGGTCCCTGGAAAACTCCACCAATTATATCCTCCTTACACGTTATTCTGTCTCAGTATGATAACCTGACTTCAATCAATATTAACACACTTCCTTCCCAGCACAGAGCTCTTGTCTTGTGCACTTGCCTTACATGTGGTAAATGCCCCTGAAAGTACAAAGACACACTTCTCCAACTTCCCCTATAAAGTCTCAAAACTCTGGTATCACACAGAATGCTGGTGGAACGCAACAGGCGAGGCAGCATCTATAGGGAGAAGGGCTGTCGAAGTTTCGGGCCGAGACCCTTCGTCAGGACTAACTGAACGGAAAGATAGTAAGAGATTTGAAAGTGGGGGGGGGAATGCAAAATGTCAGGAGAAGACCGGAGGGGGTGGGGTGAAGCTGAGAGCCAGAGAGGTGATTGGTAAAAGGGTTACAGAGCTCGAGAAGGGAAAGGATCATGGGACGGGATGCCGAGTGAGAAAGAAAAGGGGAGGGGAGCACCAGAGGGAGATGGAGAACAGGCAGAGTGATGCGCAGAGAGAGACAGAAAAAATAAAGGGAGAAAGGGAAAAAAACTAAATATGTCAGGGATGGGGTAAGAAGGTGCATTAATGGAAGTTAGAGAAGTCAATGTTCATGCCATCAGGTTGGAGGCTAACCAGCTGATATATAAGGTGTTATTCCTCCAACCTGAGTGTGGGGTGAAGGGTCTCGGCCCGAAACGTCGACAGTGCTTCTCCTAATTGATGCTGCCTGGCCTGCTGTGTTCCACCGGCATTTTCTGTATGTTGTTTTAATATTCAGTAACCCAGGTTACAGGGTCCAAGACCAGGTTCCAGATGGACAGGGTGGTGAAGAGGGGTTTGGAACACTCTCCTTCAGTCAGGGCACCGAATATAGAAGCTGGGAAGAAACGGTGCAGATGCACACCACGTTGGTTTCGCCGCATTTTGCAAATAGTGTTTAGTTCAGGTCGCCCTGCTGTATGACAGACACCAATCAGCTGGAAAGAGGGCAGAGGAGATTTACTGGGATGTGACTGGATCTCAAAGGACTGAATTGTGAAAGGTGTTTTGGACAATTTTCCCTGGAATGTCAGAGAATGAGTGCTGGTATTGCAGAGGTGTATTGCAGTGTGGGTCGAATAAAACAGTCTTTCTGCCAGTGTTGGGGAATCTGGAACCGGAAGGCATTGGTGTAAGAGGAGATCTAATAGGAACCTGAAGGGCAACATTTCCAAGCACAGGCTGGACAGCAAATGGAATGAGCTACTGGGGGAGTGGTTGAATGAGGTACATCGAAGCAGTACTCGGACAGGCTAATGGGAAGGAAAGGTTTTGAAGGATATGGGTCAAAAGGTGGGAAATGGGACAAGGACAGAGGATAACATTGTTCATAATATCGTTGTGAGGCGGTTACAGACCAGAAGCTCAGATGGGAATTTTGGTCAGTGTGGACCATTTGAGCTGAAGACTTGTTTCTGTGCTGCGTGAATCTGACTGTAAACCCTCTTGGTTTAGTTCAATGATATTAAACTTTTCTAAATGACTTGTCATTTCTTCACAGATTATAGACTCCACTACAGTTACCTACTTTGTTTTCCTTTCTCTTCCACCCTTCAGCAATGGTTTTCAGCTCCACTAGGACCTTTCTGTAACAGTGATTTTTGACAGATTCCAATGTCTCTACTTTCTCTCCAGCCTTCCTGTGAAACCGTCTGGTGCAGGTCGTTGGGAACTGGATATTTTTGCTTTTCGTCCCATTAGTTTATCACCCCTGATGGTGATTGCTACACATTATGGGACAGCATTGAAATGTCACCGTTAGATATCTGTAGGATGTTTGCTGTGTCCCCACTGAAAACACCAATGGAAATTATTGAGTTAACTAATCTGTTTTTTCCTTGATGTTTTTATCTTTTGTCGCATCATGAGTTACTGGAAAAATCCCAACTGTTTTGTCCACCCTGTCATTGCCTCTTTGTTTGTTCTCTGATTTAATATTTACCTTGAACTCTTTTAACCACAGACTGTTGTTTGCTCTCTGTGATTCCTCTGTTTGATCGGGATAAATGTCGGCTCTAACGAACCTTCTCCTTAAACATCTGCAACTGCTCATATTCAGGATCCTTCACCGCAAGAACTCTCTGTAATACAACCTCTTTACACAGATTACAACTGAAATGGCATGTTCCTGGGTAAATAAACTACTGTATGAAACTGTTTCTGACCATTCCACAAATTCCTCTTCCACTGTACCAGTTTGCTTATTTTAATCAATAAACAAACCTAAGCAAACACACAGAGAATGTTGGAGGAACTCAGCAACCAGTCGACAGCTCGGGCTGGGACCCATCATTCTGATTAAAGAGAAAGAGACAAAAGCCAGAATTAGGTGATGGGGGAGGAGTAGAAGGACAAGTGAGTGCGGCAGGGGACTGGTTTCTGGAGGAACGATTATGTGAAGAGCTGAGTGACAGGCAGAAAAGGCAAAGAGATGAAAAGAAAGGAATCTAACAGGTGAGACGCAGGACCACGGGATTACAGAAAAGAGATGGAGAGCCAGACAGAATTGATGAGGAGGTCATGGCGGTGCGTGAGGGGAAGTGAAGGAGTAAATAGCCACCAGAATGGGGCGGGGGGATCCGAAGAAACGTTGAGGTGGAGTGGGGGGAAGAAGCACAGGATATTCATTTCTTGAATTTGAAGAAATCAATGTTCATGCCGTCGAGATTGGAGGCTACACAATCGGAATATGAGTCGTTGCTCATTCAACCTATACTTGGCCTCATCGCAGCAGGAGAGGAGGCCATAGTCAGACATGCTGTTGATGGGCCTCCACTGGTCAGGTTCGACCATGGATATTGTACCTTTGCGGATGAAAGTCAATATGCAAGTCAGGGTAGTACGATACATAAAGCAAGCTGTTGCCCATGCAGGGGTGAATGCTCTCCACGCAGCTGATGAATCCAGAGCAATGGTCAAAACTGATGCAGTCAGGCACCAGAGGTGTCGCAGAATTAGCGGTGTGCCTCGAAGTAGGAATGACCGTCTCTAATGATATTTGAAATATTTCTGTCACAGCCCAAGCTGTACCTACACTAACTTCCCTCAAGGTCCTAGGGGAAATCCTGTCAGGACCCGAAGGCTTTTGCCATTTTATATTCGTTAAAAGCGCCAGTACTTCCTCTTTTTTAGTCATCATAGTTTCCACAACTACTATACTTGTTTCCCTTATCTTACACGATACAATATCCTTCTCCTTATTGAATACCGAAGAAAATAAATTGTACAAAATCGACCCCATCTCTTTTGGCTCCACATATAGCTGTCCACTCTGATTCTCTAAGGGACCAATTTTCTCCCTTCCTATCCTTTTGCTATTGATATAACTGTAGAAACCTTTAGGATTTATTTTCACCATACTTGCCAAAGCAACCTCGTATCTTCTTTGAGCTTTTCTATTTTCTTCCTTAAGATTTATTTATATTCTTTATATTCCTCAAACACGTCATTTACACCATGCTGCCTATATTTATTATAGACCTTTCTCTTTTTCGAAATAATCTTCCAATGTCCCTTGAAAACCATGGCTCTCTCGAACATCTCACACTCTCTCAAACCCGGACTCCAGCACCATCAATACTGGTTCCAAGGACCATGGAATGGCCCCGCCGTCGATCTCGGCTGCCACAGCAACCCAGGGCATATTCAAAACCCGGACACCAGCATCATCAATGCCAGATCCAACGACCATGGACACCTTCAACGCTATTGCGCAGACCCCAACTGCGACTCCAGCCTTGAACACCAGGCCGGGTCTTCACGTGCTGCGGTTGTGACTCCTGTCTGACCTTCCCCAAGCACCACTCTGCAATCCGCTCTCCCTCAATCCAATCGTCAGCTCCTGGACCCTCCACCTTCCTCTCACCCTAATCCTCCCCTCTCCACCGACTTCACCAGCCTCTCCCCTGTGATCTCATCTCTCATCCGTGCCGGGTATTTACCATCCCCTCCGACATTCAACTCTCTGAGGCAGAGTGCTCTGTCCTCAGTAAAGACCTCATCTTTGTGCTCCTTCGCCCACACCTCAGCGAGTTCGACGTACGCCATGATGCTGAACTTTTCTTCCGCCGGCTCCGTCTACGAGCCTAATTCTTCGGCAAGGACTCCCACCCATGACCCGTCTTCAACCAAACTCATCTTCATGGGCACCCCGCTCTGGTCTTCTGCCTGCTCTGGATCTCTTTATTGCTAGCTGCTGACGGAACATCAACCATCTGGACTTCACCACACCTTGTTCCACTTCCAACCTCACTTCTTCTGAACGCTCTGCTCTCCGCTCCCTCCGCGCCAACCCCAAACTCAGTATCAAGCCCGCTGATAAGGGGGCGCTGTTGTGGCCTTGTGTACTGACCTCTACATGGCCGAGGCACAGCGACAACTCACTGATACCTCCTCTTACTTACAACTCGATCATGACCCTACTAAGGAGCACCAGGCCACTGTCTCCCACACCATCAACAACCTTGTCAGCTCAGGGGAGCTCGTAACCCCTGACACCAATCTCATAGTTCCCACACCCCGTACTTACCGTCTCAGCCCCCTGCACAAGATCCACAAACCTGCCTGTCCAGGTAGACCTATTGTCTCAGCTTGCTTCTGCCCGACCGGACTCGTTTCTGCGTATCCTGACACTGTTTTATCCAACCTTGTCCAATCCCTTCCCACCTATGTTCGTGACACTTCTCATGTTCTGAAATTTTTCAGTGATTTTTAGTTCTATTGCCCCCCACTGCATTATTTTCGCCATAGACGTGCAGTCCCTATATACCTCCATCCCCCACCAAGAAGGTCTTAAAGCTCTCCGATTATTTTTGGATTCCAGACCAAACCAATTCCCGTCTATCACCACTCACCTCCGTCTAGAGGAATTCGTTCTCACTCTCAATAATTTGTCCTTTGGCTCCTCCCACTTCCTCCATACCAAAGGTGCAGCCAGGGGCACCCGCATGGGTCCCATCTACGTCAGCCTTTCTGTTGGCTTTGTGGAGCAGTCCATGTTCCAAGCCTATATGAGTATCTGCCCCCCTCTTTTCCTTCGCTACATCGACGACTGCATTGGTGCTGCTTTCTGCACGCATGCTGAACACGTTGATTTCATTAACTTTCCCTCCAACTTCCATCCTGTTCTCAAATTTACCTGGTCCATTTCCGACACCTCCCTCCCCTTTCTTGATCTTCCTGT
The DNA here is from genome assembly GCF_030144855.1 of Hypanus sabinus. Taxonomy (NCBI): domain Eukaryota; kingdom Metazoa; phylum Chordata; class Chondrichthyes; order Myliobatiformes; family Dasyatidae; genus Hypanus; species Hypanus sabinus. Next base: position 351,856 of record NW_026781186.1, on the reverse strand, counting down.
CTCCATCTCTGGAGACGGCTTATCTACACATATCTTCTATAAGCCGACTGAATCTCACAGCTACCTGGACTATTTGTATTCCCACCATGTCTCTTGCAAAAATGTCATCCCCTCTTCGCAATTCCTGCGTCTCCGCCGCATCTGCTCTCGGGATGAGGCTTTTCATTCCAGGACGAAGGAGATGTCTTCCTTTTTCTATATACCGTCTGGGCAGCATCCCACTTGATGGCATGAACATTGACTTCTCTAACTTTCGTTAATGCCCCTCGCCTTCTTACCCTAGCCCTGATTTAGTTATTCCCCCCCGCCACTTTTTGTTCTCTCTCTGTCCATCACGCTGCCTGTTCTCCATCTCACTCTGGTGTTCCTCTCCACCTTTCTTTCTCCCTAGGCCTCCCGACCCATGTTCCTTTCCCTTCTCCAGCCCTGTATCCCTTTTGCCAATCAACTCTCTAGCTTTTTGCTTCAACCCACCCGCTCAGGTCTTTTCTTATATTTTTGCATTTCCCCCTCCACCTCCTATTTTCAAATCTCTATCTTTTCTTTCAGTTAGTCCTGACGAATGGTCTCGGCCCGAAACATCGACAATGCTTCTTTCTATACATGCTGCCTGGCCTGCTGCGTTCCACCTTCATTTTGTGTGTGTTTCTCGAATTAGCAGCATCTGCAGATTTCCTTGTGTTTACATTGATTTCTTACAATTTTAAAAGTAAGGTTGCTATTAATTGATACCAAATTATTCAAAGGAAATTGTTTATTCTTATGAAAATTTATTTTATGTCCTGAAAACTGGCAAAAACAGGAGAATGAAGGAAGTACGAAAGGTAATGAAGTCTTAACATTAGAAATATAAAGCAAAAGATCATCGGCATAATGCAAAAGTTCTAAAGAAAGGACATATTTGACACAGCTTTGTGGACCAAGGAGCCTGTATTGTGCTGTTGCAATTCTGTGTTCAGTATGTTCCTATTCTACCTGTGTCCTCGACACTACATGCCCTTCCACGAATCTTTCTAACATCTGAAACTTGGCAACACAGCCATCTATTCTATCATATAAGTCATTATATACAGCAAAAAAAAAGAAGTGATCCCAACACCGACCACTGCGGAACACCACTGGCCACTGGCAGGTAACCGGAAAAGGAGCACTTTATTCCCAATTGCTGCCTCTTACCAATCAGCCAATGACCTAACCATGTTAATAACATTCTAGTAATATCCTGGGCTCTTACTTTGGTAATCAGCCATCTGTGTGGTAACTTGTCAAAGGCCTTCCTAACGTCAGATAAACAAAATCCGCTGTAACCCATTTATCTATCCTACTTGTATTCTCCTCAAAGAATTCCAACAGGAAGTCGTGAATTATTCAAAGAGTAAATAAATAGACTGAGCTCAGAGATAGTGCTTAGCCGATGTCGAATTATTTTGACACAACTAAAGCATCCATTTATCACTGACTGAAGAGTCGTGGAAGATTGAAGATTGTCACCATCCAGACTTTAGGTGATCCTAACCCTCTGTGCAATTCCCAATCTACAATACAAGGTCAGAAATATTCATTTGTTACTGAAAGCTTGGAGCCATAAAAATGGAATAAAATAAACATTTAACATTGAATCGGATAGAAAACCTGATTCATAAAGGCTTGGATACAGGAGGAAGTGGTTTATGATGAATGTTAAATTGTGCCAATGCTTAAGATAAGGGATAGCAAAAAATAAAGGCCTGAAAGAGGACCACAAGCTTTAGGTTTGGAGGCCATTGTGCCTCAATGACCCTGAGTTCTAAGTTGTCTGGAGACAGGGGCTTCCGCTTTGGCTCTCGGCAGTATCAGCCATACCAAATAGGTCAATAAGTAGAGGCCAGGCTAAGAGAGGTCCACGGGTCTGGGCGTTCAGCCAAGGAATAACAACTCTGACTGGTAAGACCAAACTGCTCCAGAAACAGCAATGAAGAATTATTCTAGATCTGAGTGTAATGCTTCTCCTCAGTCTCCACGTGGTATGTGTACTGGACTGCACTGAAACCCAAGAGGAAGCTACTGACATGGTGAAGAAAGCCCTGACCTAACTGCCCTAACTGTCAGTAGTGTAATTGGCAGAAAATATAAATAAAATAGTTGCACTTGGACTTTTAGCATTTTTCATTCTCAAATTATAACAGCTCAGAAGTGGTAGTCGGATGCAGCAAATTGAAGTACTTTATTACACAGAAGGAAACAACTCCAATGTCATGATGAACATCCTCTTATCATTAGTCGTGTGCTCTGAATCATTCACCAGGAGATGCTGATGGATATTTGCCATACACACACATACTCATTGCAGAAATCAAAATCATATTTCTGGAGGTGTATTTCCTCAGCATCAGCTTGGCTTACAATTGAGACTAGATACAATTGGAAAGGAAGCTGAGATGTTTTCTCTGGAACACCAGAGACTGAGGCGGGATCAGATAAAAGTTTATAAGATTAAAAGAGGCACAGATAGATTAGACAGGGAGTATCTGTTTCCCGGGGTTGAAATGTCAAATACCAAAGGGCAGGCATCTAGAGTGAGAAGGCATGGGTTCAAAGGGCACATGAGAGGTAGGATTTTGACTCAGACAGTTGTGGATGACTGGAATGCATTGTTCTTACGAGCTCTTAACAGATCTTTACTTACCAAAGGTTACCTGCTGTATTCTGGACAGCTATGTGGGAATATGCATCTCAGACTTTCGCACATATTTTCCTGTGAATTGACAATGTAACCCCTTGGGTCGCCTCAGGCTCGCTCAGCTCGTTCTTGTCTAGGGGGAGCAGCCTTCGGCCCCGCCAAACTGGGTAATCAGCTGGTGTGGATACTGTGTGATGTCCCCGCCTCGCCCAAAACCAGACAGTACACCATATGCGATTAAATGAGTACAATTTATAAAGGTTACTATAACTAAGTGATTAATAACGATACAGTATATATGAAGAGAAAATTAAAGAAAAGGCGCCAAACTTATCAAAGTCCAAACCACTTCGTGTACAACCGTTGGAGCTCAATTACTGAAATCTTCTGGCCACCATTCGATCCTCTCCGAACTCCTCGACTCGCAGCTCAGGAACCTCCGAACTCCTCGACTCTCCAAACAGCTCAGGACCCTCCGAGTGGTCAACCAAGCACATCTAGCTTCATCCCCCCCCTCCTCGGAGACTCTCCCGGCCTCGGACCCCCCTTTGGGGTCCGATCCTCGCCCAGCTTAGAGCATTGCGTCCTCTCTCTCGACCCCCTCGCGCCGATCTGCCCAAAAGCCCGTCAACAAAAGCTTACAGACTCAGAAGGAAGAACATTAATCCCCATTTGGTTTACAAAGGAATACCATTCTCGTTATCAGTAAATTAGCATTCCTGCTAGTTAACTAAAAGAAGAAACCCTCTTTACAACAAGAAACAAAGAACAGTGAATTCAGCTTGCAGCTCCGTTATCTCAGACTATTGACTTTGTTGCCCATGGAAGAATTCCTCAGCATGCTTTCTGGAGTGCTGTTGCACTGAAAAGGGTTCAGGTATGAGGACAGGTGACAGAAAATAGTTGAGAGAATGACACACGCCAATCCCTATGGAGGGATCAGAAATTAAATGAGGGAGCTAAGTTCCTGGGTGTGAATATATCCGAGGACATAACCTGGACCCAACATATTATGCTGTTGTAAAGAAGGTATTTCGGCGGCTATATTTCAATAGAAATTTGAGTAGATTTTGAATGTCACCAAAAACGCTATACTTTCTTGGAAGCTTGACAAAATTTGACATGTTAGCTGAAACATTGACAAATTTCCGCAGATGTATGTTGGAGAGTATATTGACTGGTTTTCTCGTGGCCTGATATGGAAGCATCAATGCCATTGTACGGAAAAGCCTGTCAGTAGTAGTAAATATGGCCCAGTCCGACATTGGTAAACCAAACCCACTAATCCCTCCTACCTACACCATGTCCAAATCCCTCCATCTTCCTGCATCAGATCACCTCTCAGTCTCTGGAGTTGCAGTGAAAACAACTATTTTATTACCCCTCTTGTGATAGTACACACCCTTTAACTGAGGCAGCATCCTGGTAAACATATTCTGCACCCTCTACAGAGCCTCCACATCCTTCCAAGTGTGGGGCCACCAGAACTTTATGCAGTGATCCTGACGTGGCCCAACGAGAGTTTTACCAAGTCGGAACATGAATTTTGAACTCAATTCCTAGACAAATAAATGAAAGCATTCTGTAAGCTTCTCTGAAGCAACATATCAACCTGTGTAGCTACTTTCAACTAGCAATGAATGAGGATGCCATGATCTCTGCTCAGCAACACTCTAAAAGACCTTGTCCATAACAGAGTACTGTCTCTTTGCATTTGCCCTGCAGAGTTGCAGTTCCTCACATTTCTCTGGGTCAAATTCCATTTGCCATTTCTCAGCCTATATCTGCAACTGATCTATATTTTGTTGTATTTATTGCCACTCCCTTGTACTATCCACAGCTCCGTCAATCCTGGTATCATCTGCTAATTTACTAACGAATCCAACTACATCTTCATCCAGGACATCTAGAGACATTACAAGCAGCAGAGGTCCCATAATAGATCGTTGTGAAACTCCACTAATCGAAAACCTCCAGCTCCAATGTTTTCCTTCAACCACTCCTCCTGTCTCTTATGCGAAAGCCAGTACTGACTCCAAACAGCCAATTCCCTGCCAACCACATGCATCTGAATCTTCCGGATTACCATCCAAAAAGACTTTGCCCAGCGCCTGAGTAAAATCAATGTAGATACATGCACTGCCTACCCTTATCAAGCTCTATGTAAATAGCTTCTATTTGGATAAACAAGTTTGCCAAGAATAATCAATTGAAGGTGACCATGAACAAACAGGTCCTGACTCAGTGTCGTCAGTTGGGGGTCGTATGTCCTCACTGTCCCTGGGATCAAATCCACATATTTACACATCAACGTTAACACTATTGCTGCCAGAAGAAGTGAGAAACAAGATACACTTAAACATCATCCATCATTTCCAATCTGTTGAACCCATTTCCCTGCAATTTAGTGAAAGTCTGTCTATAGCCGTAGTTATGTGATTTGTCAGGACCTCAGTCCTAGCATGATTCAGCTGTACCCTGTCCAATCAAATCATCTCCATTCCTCCCCAAAAGTGGGACCAAAGTATCATGAATATCAGCAATCTTCCTCCAGTCTTTGAGGCACACTTTTAACTCCCTAATCTAATTGATCCTGTAACAAGCGCATGCACTTTACATAACTATGCAGAGTATATTAACCTTTTGATTCTGATTCCTATATTTATTTCTTAGCTGCTTAGCTGTCACTTTTCAGTGGTTATCCTATTTGCTGGACTCACCTGGACCAGGAACACTGATCATTTTTTTTCTCCCACCCCAAATTCCTCCGCAGTTCAGATGTGATGCCCCAAATCTATTATTTACTTATTTATTGAGATGCAAGATAGAACAAGGACTTCCATCCCCTCAAGCTGCGCCACCTAGTAAACCAAGGTACAAGCTGTGTAATCACAGGACAATTTGTAATGATCAATTCCCAAGCCTATCGGTCTTTGAACCGTGAAAAGAAACTCGATCAGTCGGGAATATCCCAAGCTTTCCACTCAGTGGATGTAAAGAGACTCCGAGCATGATGGGACTGGAATTGTTCTCCAAACTCCGGAACGTCCTAGTCGCCCCACTCTTTAAGAAATGTGAAAGGCAGAAGATAGGAAACAAGGGGCCAGATAATCAGACTTTAGTGGTAGGGACGATGTTGGAGTTGATTGTAAAGGATGTGGTTTAGGTATTCTGGGAGGCACGAATAGCTTGTCGGAGGCATGGTTTCCTTGAGAAAACCTTGCCTGACTAATCTGTTGGAATTCTTTGAAGAAAGAAAAAAATAAGATAGACAAATATGTTGATGTTGTGTCGATGTAGATACGTTGATGTTGTGGACATAGATTTTCAGAAGGCTTTTCACAAGCTGCCACACATAAGGCTGTTTAACAAACTATAAACCCATGGTATTATTGAAAAGATATCAGCACGGATTCAAGAAGTGCTGCTTAGCAGGAGGAAAAGAGCGGGGAGAATGGGATCCTTTTCTGATTCATTACCCTGACTATTGGTGTTCCTCATGGCTTTGTGTTGTGACCAATTTTTTTTTTATTATATGAGAATGATTTGAATGATGAGATTGATGGACCTGATGGAATTGATGTCCTTGTTGCAAAGTTTGCAGACGATACAAAGATAAGTGAATCGGCAGGTAGATTTGAAAGAATAGGGAAGATACAGAAGAATTCGACACATTAAGGGAATGGTCAAAGAAGTAGCAGATGAAATCCAATGTTGAGAGGTTTATGGTTGTAAACTTTGTTAGAAGAAATGAAAGTTTTACTGCTTTCTAAATGGAAATAAAACATAAAAATCTGAAGTGCAAAAGCATTTGGGATTCCTGTGCAGCATTTGAAAGCTTAATTTGTAGGTTGATTCTGTGGTCAGGAAGGTAAATGCGGTGTTAAATTTTATTTCAAGAGAATCAGAATATAAAACCGAGGATTGAATGGCTTGTAATATGAAGAGGATTTAGAACATAGAACATGGAAAACCTCCAGCACAATGCAGGTCCTTTGGCCCACAATGGTTTACCGAACATTTTTTTGAATTTAGAATTTACCAAGGATTACACATAGCCCTCTATTTTTTCTAAACTCCATGTTCCATCCCAGGAGTCTCTTCAAATACCCTATTGTATCCTCCTGCACCATTTCACAAACTCATCAATCTCTGCGTAAAATACTTACCCCTGACATCTCCTCTGTATCTACATCCAAACACCTTGAAAATGTGCCCTCACACATTAGCCTTTTCAGCCCTGGGATAAGACCTCTGACTATGTGCACAAACAAAGCCCCTGAACATCTGATACACCTCTATTATGTCACCACTCATCCTTCGTCGCTCTGAGAAGAAAAGGACAAGATCATTCACTCTAATCTCAATGGGCATGCTCCTCACTACCGGGACCATCCTCGTAAATCTCCTCTGCACCCTCTCTGTAGTTTGCACATTCTTCCTTTTGTGCAGCGACCAGAACTGGACACAGTATTCCAAGTGGGGTCTGACAGGGGTACTATATAGCTGCAATATTAACCTCTCGGCTCTTGATCTCAATCCCACAGTTGGGGAAGGCCTATGCACCGTATGTCTCATCAACCACAGTCAACCTGAACAGCAGCTTTGAGTGTCTTATGGACTTGGACCCCAAGATCCCTCTGTTCCTCCACACTGCCAAGAATTTTACCATTAATACTATATTCTGACATCATAATTCACCTATCAAAATGAACCACCTCACATTATCTTTGTTGAACTCCATCTGCCAACTCTCAGCACAGTTTTGCACCATATCAATGTTCTGCTGTGAAATCTGACAGCTTTCCACGCTATCCACAACACCCCCAACCTCTGTGACATCAGCAAATTTACTAAATCCTCTTCCACTTCCTCATGTAGACCATTTATAAAAATCAGAATGAGAAGGGCGTCCAGAACAGGTGCCTGAGGCACACCACTGGTCGCCGAACTCTATGCAGAATATGACTCGTTTAAAATCACACTTTTCCATCTGTGGGCAAGCTAGTTCTGGATGCTCAAAGCAATTTCCCTTGGATCCCATGCCTGCTTAGTTTCTCCATAAGCTTTCCATGGGATATCATATGAATTGCATTACTAAAGTCCATATACACTACATTTTCCGCTCTACCTTCATCAATATATTTAGTTACATCCTCAAAAAATTCAATCAGACTCGTAAGGCACAACCTTCTTTGACAAACCCATGCTTTTAATTTCTAATCATATTATACCTCTCCATATGTTTATAAACTCGACCTCACGGGATCTCTACACCAAAGTACTAACCATCAACTGAAGTAAGACTCACTGGTCTTTAATTTCCTGGGCTAACTCTGCTTCCTTTGTTGAATAATGGAACAAGATCTGCAACACTCCAATCCTCCGGAACTACTTCTGTCCCCATTCATGAAGCAAATATTATTGCCATGGGCTCCACCCCTCACCTTCCACAGTCGCCTGTGTTCTATTCACACGTATCCCCCGACACTCTTTATTGTTCCTATTATCTCACGTCTTATCCCCTTGCTATTCCTGTCCTTGTAGAATGCCTTGGGGTTTTCCTTTATCCTGCTCATCAATCCTTCACCTGGCCGCTTCTGGCCTCAATCTTCCAGATCTCAATCATTATCTAGTCTTTCGCACCTTTCATTAGCTTTTGCTCTCCTCTTGATTAGATTTACAACAGCATTTGTACCCCATGGTTCCTGTCCCGTACCATCCTCTCCCTGTCTCATTAGAACACATCTCTTCAGGAATCCACACAGACATCCACTGAACATTTACCACATTTCTGCCATGCATTTTCTGATAACATCTGCTCCCAATTTAAGCTTCCACGTTCCTACCGGATAGCATGATATTTCCCCCTACTCTTATTAAACGTTTTCCTAACTTAACTGTTCCTATCCCTCTCCAATGTCATGGTAAAGGAGATAGAATTGTGATCTCTATCTCCAAAATGCTCTACCAATGAGAGACCTGACACCTGACTAGGTTCATTTCCCAATACTCGATCAAGTACAGCCTCTCCTCACGTAGGCTTATCATCATATTTTGGCAAGAAACTTTCCTGAACCCACCTAACAATGCCACTCCATCTAAACCGCTTGCTCTATGGAGATGCTAATTGATATTTGGGAAATTAAAATCGCCCACTAAGTCAACCCTGTTATTATTGCATCTTTGATGTCCCTGTCATCTGAGTCACAGGGGCAGACTCTGTGTTAGAAGTGCCACCATAGTTGCTTCCCCCATAGACTGTCTCCCCCAACAGTACTCTGCATTGTTTTCAAAGCATTTTCATAGCACCAGACATGTTAGACTGCCACCAACATAATAGAACTCTAACCCCATAACCAACATTTCTACTTCATATCCAAGATCCACAAACCCGCCTGTTTCAATGAATTTCTCCCAGAGCCATGAACAGTGAGATCTCTTCCAAAAGGTAAATGCCTTTTCAAAATACACTTGGCCTCTGTTTGTTAACTCTGAGTTTTCCAGAGTTCAACTTATACTCAAAAGTATCAGAAGCAAAGTGGATCTACCTCAGTCTGCACAGGTGAATTTGACTTTCCTCCACTTCTGTAATTTGTGCATTGTTAACCTACACCGACAAATACACTAGCTCAACAGGTTCAGTAACTCAAGTTCAAGTACAGACAACCAAATAAAGAAATGTTCCTCCAAACCATGGTGCACTCAGAAAACATATACCCACAAAGCACAGCACATAAAACACACCATTATCACAAATAAATGGCTAAAATAAAATTCACAATACATGCAGTGGGCAGCACGGGTGAATTGTAAAGAGTAAACAGTAAACAATAAACAGCTCACATTGCTCGTGATGAGACCTTGGTGGTGCGAGGATATTTATTAGGTTCTCAGCCTGAGGGAAGAAGCTGTTACCCAGTCTGGCAGTCGTAGACCTGATGCTCCAGCATTTCATTCCTAAAGATTGTGGGTGTCAAAGAGATTGGCGGATGTGTGGTACGAGACCTGAACAAATTCAACTTCGTTATTTCACTAATGCTGCCCTCAAACGTTGTTAACATTCATTCTGTCTTTGTTCCTTGAGCGTGTCCTGTCAACCAGCCAGTCCAGAATTCTTGTTGTCATGGAGAATGGCTGGGAACAGAAGCAGTTCTTGCAGTCTCCATTTCTCTAAGTTGATCTTTCTCCCTCTATGATACGTCAGTCTTCCATCAGCTGAATAACAGAACTGAGCAGCAACAAGATAAGCAAGGCCACATGGTCGACAGGCACCAGTAGAACACACAAAGGGTGAAATATACGTTGTTCAATTTGTATTTTTTATGACTGCACATAAAATATATTGGAATACGATGCATTGTTTCGATGTAAGTGAACAATTGGTGAGATGTAGAAGAGGATATTTTAGGTCCGAATGTAAATGTCTGGGTCAATACGAGTGGCATTCAGATCTGTCACTGAAAGGGTAGCGATGAGCGTACTGGAAATATAGGTGCAGCAGATAAACACCAGTAACATTTTTAAACCTGATGTGGATGTAAGGCAAAGAACACCATGAATCTATCAAGTTCAGACAGTGACCAGCCTCTGATCTCTGCTGGATAGTGGAATAGGTTTAGTAGTCCCACAGGAAACACTGAGATTCTAAAGTGTTTGAGATTATCACTCATCATTCACTCAAAATCTACATTATGCAAGCTGTCCTCTTACTACAATTGTTCTCTGGAGAACCTGCTCAGCATGGCCTAAGACAATTCACCTGGGTATGTTTCCATCTTGGCCCACAAACACTTCATAACGCCAGTCCACGGGGTTAATTCAGTATTAAGCCCGAAAGCTGAGTGCTGCTTACTATATATAAAGTCACACTCGATAACGGAGTCAGCTTACAGGGGAGCTGGAAGCACTAGTGACAGGAGATCAGTTTGACAATTGATCCTCTGCACTGGTTTGCCAGCTGACTGCACATCAGCTGGACTCAAAGAGCACAGGGCCAGTTCCAGAGCGAGCAGCTGCTCTGCTGACATCGGCAATCAGTGAGGAGCTTTTTCCACAGACTCAGTGTTAAAGATTCATCGGCTGAAAACACATGTCCACTATAATTTGAACTACTTAATAAAATAGATTTGGAGAAATATACTGCACAGAAAACAGGCACTACGGCCAAACACATCCACGCTGAGCAAGTTACCTGAATGAGCTTCTTATTTGCCCTCAATGACCCTCTAAATCTTTCTAATCAAGGCACATGTCCAAATGTCTTCTAAATGGTAAAAACATGTCTATTAACTTAGTTTGTACTTAGTAAATCTGAGATGAATTTAGCCAGGGGATTTCCCAGCTTGTGAACTGGGAAGATCTGTGGAATGTCACTCTCTCTTTTTGGACTCTATGGAAAGTCTATGGTGGAGCTGAGTCCGATGCAGGATTTACAGTTGTCCATTTATGGGGATTTCCCTCCACAGATACGTATTAGTCGCAATTAGAGATCAGACTTGACATCTATTGCACAAAGACCAGCTCGTTCAATTCATACAAAGTCTGCAGGGTAACATAGTATTCCTCAGCTGACGAGAAATAAATCTCAATAATTTATTCACGATGCCTGATGACCTACCTTTTTCCCTTCAGGAGCTGGGGTTTGGATTCAAAGATATTAAGTGGTGTAAAGTGCTGACCACTGATTTGCTACGTGGAAGTGGGTGAGATGCTTCTGCATTGACAGAAAAGCTGATGTCATCCTGTTACGTATTCCGGCAACAATGAATATATGAGTTCGGCAAGGGGTTCTGTATAACAAATAACACGTTTATTAAACACAGAAAACAAACCCCCCAAAAGTAAACAAACACTAACGTAACCGGAAACAGCTGCTGTGCGGCAGCTCAAACAGTTCTTAAAGCGATATTGCAAAAACAGTTCTTTAAAGTAGTATTGCAAAAAGTTCGATATGCTCACAGTTCAGCTAAAAGGAGAGACTTTATAAGACTATTTAAATTTTCTTTCACGTCGCTTCACTTCGATACCCGATGTCGAACTTCTCCCACGACGAATTTACAAAACGGAACGGCTTAAAGGCACTGACCTTTCCTTTATCACACTGTCCTCAATCTCCTGCTTTCCCGCAGAGATTAACACGTGAACAGTCCACGAAATCCTTTCGAATAAGGATTAAATAAGGTCGAACCCGTTTCACCGTCGAAGTAGATCCTCCTCGATCTTCGATCTTCACTCTCCACTGATTTCGGAACTTGCAGTATTTCAAGAACCTGCTGGCAATGATCTTTTAAACTTTTGGCATTTGATAAAACTTCACCCTTCAGCTAAACTGCGTCATCCCATTAAATCACGCAGTGGCATGAAATCAACTTGACAAATCCAGCCTCGAGCTGTCCCTCCTCACAGGGTGGAGTCTTCCTTTTATAACCAGTTAAAAAAAACTGTCACATGATCTCTACTGGCGGGAAACTGACGTCAGTTCACCATCACAAGACCATTACCTCGTCCAGTACAGCTTCAACCCCAGTCAAGTGACAAGGACACCACTGTCATGTCACGAGTACGTAACCATCCATTCATGGAATATACTGTTTTTAACTTTCCATTTGTTTTACAGTACCCAGTGAAAAGCATCCACTTCATGTGACAGAAGCCATAACAGATCATAAGTCTGTTGGTTATTCAAACTCTATCTGGAGACCTAATAGAGAAATCCCATCCTTACCCATTCTGGTTTTTCTTCACTCTCATCCCTACATCTAGACTCCTGACTCTTATCTGCCTCCTGACAAGCCCTTTTGATAGTATCAAGTCTCCAGGAGCTTGTCAGGACGGGGACAGGATTGGACCCAAATGCAGAACGCAGGCACTGAAGTACTAGGGGTAGGACAGGATGGGGATGCCATGGCATGCAGGGGCTTATGCAGGCGGGGCTGTATCCCCGATTTCGTGATAGGGCAGGAGGATCCCAGAGCTCGTGGCGGGTCGCATGGATCCCGGGCAGGGCCACCTCCCAGGCTAAAAACACGGAGGCATCTGCAAGGAGCGGACACCTGGGCAGGTGCGGGGCACAACCCTTAGTGAGCAATGGGTGGAAAGGGCAGAATCCCCACCGGGCAGCCGGCAGTCCAGCCAGGCCTGCCCGAGGGAGGCAAGGAATCAGAAGAAAGCTGGGTCCAGGGAGAGCAGTAGGGCTACCGTGATACACCGGTTTATTGGGAAGGGCAACCGACAGCGTGACAGCGCAGGCAAGGCGACTAAGGCGGAACAGCGGGACCAGCGCACACGAGAGAAGCAGTGGAACAAGACCAACCGGACAGAACAGATGCAGAAGAGGCCGGCAACCAGGGCAAAACAGGATTCCGAGCAGGCCGGCAACCAGGGAAAGAGCAGAATTCAGAGCCGACAGCCCAGGTACAGATCGGGTAAAACCGGCTTCGGAGTAGGACAACCCACACCCAGGCTCAGTCCCCGAGTCCCTTATAAACAGCTGCCCCCTAATAGGCGACAGCTGTCCCTCCTTAAGTCAAGACGATCCAATGGCTCCGGGTGACAGGAGGGCTGGCTGGAGGAAGAGAAGAATGCTTAGATTCATGGTACTTTGCTTCCACTATTGCGGAAGGATGGAGATGATTTGATTGGACAGGTTCCAGCTGAAACATGCTAGGTCTGAAGTCCTGACAAATCACATAACTAGGGTTGTGGACAGTATTTCACTAAATAGCAGGGAAGTGGGTTCAACAGATTGGAATTGGAATGTTTTTATTATTGCCATAGGTACCGCAATAGTGAATGTTTTTGCATGTGTACCCTTGAGACAAATCAAATCATATCGTTACACAGTGTAATGAGGTAGGATAAGGTAAAACATTAATAATGCAGAAGGTGTAGAATAATGTGCAGAATAATTACAATAGAATTAAGGAAAAGTATGGATGAAATAATAGCATCCATGACATCACTGACGAGCGCTGCCTCAAAAAGGCAGCATCCATTATGAGGGACCGCCACCACCCAAGACATGCCTTCTTCCCATTTCTACCATCATGGAGGAGGTACAGGAGCCTGAAGGCACACACTCAATGGTTCAGCGACAGCCTCTTCCCATCTGACATCGGATTTCTTACTTATTTAACTTTTTTATACTATTTTTATAGAAATCTAACTGTGATTTACTGGTTTTATTATAATGCATTACGATGTACTTCTCGAGCATAACAAATTTCAAGACATATAGCATTGATATTAAACCTAATTCTTTTTGTGAATATTAAAGAGGATACAAAGAGTACTCTTACAGATGTATAAACAGTAAAAGAGAGTGTAGAATGGATATTGGACCTCTGGGAAATGACACTGGAGAAGTTGTCAGATACACTGAAACGGCAGAGAACTGTACACGTACTTTGTGTCAGTCTCCAATGTTTTCCGACATGAAGAGCATGCCAGAAATTGAAGCCTGGGCGGCATTGAGTATAGTCACTTTTAATAAGGAGAAATTGCTTGGAGAGTTGTAAATCCTGACGTTGGATGGACAAGACACCACGGATTCGCAAAAAGAGGCTGAAGCGATGGTGGAGGCATTCATAGTGCAAGAATAATTAGTCAGGAATTGTTCCCCGTCACCGGGAAATCACAAATGTCACTCTACTCCTGAGGAACACAGGAAGGAAAAAGATAGGAAATTATTGGTTGCTTAACAAGATTGCAGTGGACGGTGCAATTTGAGAGTCCATGCTACGGATGAAGTATAAGTGCATCTTGGTTCTTACTTCTCCTAACAGTAAGAGTGTTCACTTTGATTTTGTAAATATGTGGATTTCATCTCCAGGCACAGTGAGTATATAAGATCCCCATTTGAATACACTAAGACATGAACTGTTTGTTCATAGTCACAGTGCATTGATTACTCTTCACAGACATGTTTATCCAAATATTTGCGCAATTGCAAAATACTCCATTTGAGGTTTCTCCCCTCCCTGAAATGAGACATCTAGAGTTTACTCCAGTGTCATGGTGAACATCCTCTTATCATCAGTCGATGCTCTGAAGCATGTACCAGGAAATGTCGAAAACTGAGCTGCAAGTTGAATTCACAATTCTTTGTTTCTTGTCAATTCACAGGAAAATATGAGCGAAAGTCTGAGAAGCAGATTCCGACCACGCAACAGGTGACTTTGTGGTTTGTTAGAAGTAAAGGTCTGTTAAGATCTATTAAGATCAGAGCATTCCAGTGTTCCACTACTCTCTGAATAAATAAAACCCTACCCATCACATGCCCTTTGAACACACGCCTTCTCACTTTAAATGCCTGCCCTTTGGTATTTGACATTTCAACCCCGGGAATCAGATACTCCCTGTCTACTCTATCTATGCCTCTTTTAAACTTATAAACCTTCATCGGAATTCCCCTCAGGCTATTGTGCTCCAGAGGAAACAACTCACCGTCCTTTCCATTTGTATCCAGTCTCAATTGTAAGCCAGACTGACGCTGTGGAAATACAGCTCCAGAAATATGATTTTTATTTCTGCAAGGAGCATGTGTGTGTATGGCAAATATCCATCGACATTTCCTGGTACATGCTTCAGAGCATCGACTGATGATAAGAGGATGTTCACCATGACACTGGAGTAAACTCCAGATCTCTCCTTCTCCTGTGTAGTAAAGGACTTCAATTTGCTGCATCCTACTACAAGTTCTGAGTTATCATAATTCAAAAATGAGCAATGCTAAAAGTTCACGTGCAACGGTTGTATTTATATTTTCTGCCCATTACACTACTGGTGTTTTTGGCAGCAATAAAGGTCTTCCTTCTCTGGCTGTGTTCAGTGCTTCCTTCATCATGTCAGTGTTACGCCTGTGACAATAGACAATAGGTGCAGTAGACCATTCGGCCCTACAAGCCTGCACCGCCATTTTGAAATCATGGCTGATCAATTACTATCAATCCCCTGTTCCTGCTTTGTCCCCATATCTCTTGATTCCCTTATCCATGATACCTATCTAGCTCCTTCTTGAAAGCATCCAGAGAATTGGCCTCCACTATCTTCCAAGGCAGTGCATTCCAGACCCCCACAACTCTCTGGGAGAAGAAGCTTTTCCTTAACTCTTAACTTTTCCTAAATGACCTACCCCTTATTATCAAACCATGCCCTCTGGTACTGGACTCTCCCAGCATCTGGAACATATTTCCTGCCTCTATCTAGTCCAATCTCTTAATAATCTTACATGCTTCAATCAGATCCCCTCTCAATCTCCTTAATTCCAGCGTGTACAAGCCCAGTCTCTCTAACCTCTCTGCGTAAGACAGTCCAGACACCCCAGGAATTAACATCGTGAATCTACGCTGCACTTCCTCTACAGCCAGGATGTCCTTCCTTAACCCTGAAGACCAAAACTGTACACAATACTCCAGGTGAGGTCTCATCAGGGCTCTGTACAAATGCAGGATGATTTCCTTGCTCTTGTACTCAATTCACTTTGCAATAAAGGCCAACATTCCATTAGCCTTCTTCACTGCCTGCTGTACTTGCTCATTCACCTTCAGTGACTGATGAACAAGGACTCCGAGATCTCTTTGTATTGCTCCCTTACCCAACTCTAAACCGTTCAGATAATAATCTACCTTCCTGTTCTTACTCCCAAAGTGGATAACCTCACACTTATTCACATTAAACGCCATCTGCCTAGTATCTGCCCACTCACCCAGCCTATCTAAGTCACCCTGAATTCTCCCAGCATCCTCATCACAGGTCGTACTGCCATCCAGCTTAGTATCATCAGCAAATTTGCTGATGTTATTTTTTATGCCTTCATCCAAATCATTAACGTAAGTGGTAAACAGCTGTGGTCCCAATACCGAGCCCTGTGGCACCCCACTAGTCACCACCTGCCATTCCGAGAAACACACATTCACACCTACCCTTTGCTTTCTATCTGCCAACCAGTGTTCTATCCATGTCAATGCCTTCCCCCCGATGCCATGAGCTTTGATTTTACCCACCAATCTTCTATGTGGGACCTTATCAAATGCCTTCTGAAAATCAAGGTACACTACATCCACTGTATCTCCCCCGTCTAACTTCCTGGTTACATCCTCGAAAAACTCCAACAGATTAGTCAAGCATGATTCACCCTTGGTAAATCCATGCTGGCTTGGCCCAATCCTATCACTGCTATCTAGATATGCCACAATTTCATCCTTAATAATGGACTCCACTGATGTCAGGCTGACAGGCCGATAGTTCTCTGTTTTCTCCCTCTTCCTTTTTGAGAATTGCAAGATCGCTATTAAGTCAGGGTAGTAGACCCAGGAAATGAGAGAGAGAAGTTTGGAATGTCCTGGCCCCCAGCGATACAAAGCCACGGAAAAGGTCATTGTTTCTTGGAGGCGGAATTGTGTATTGAATACTATGCTTCGTGGATGCCCTCAGGCAACGTGGGCAGGTTAGGGGATGGCATCATTCCACCCTGAGTGACATCTGAGACCCTTTGAGTGGGGATAAAAGAGGGTCTGGGGAACAGCTCCTTGAGACGCACCAGAAGAAAGGCTAGAACAGCGTAATAGTGAAAGCCGGCGGAAAAGCCCACGTAGAAATATAGAAATATAAAACCATAAATAATTAAATAATAATAAATTATGCCGTGGAAATAATCAGTGATTCATAGTCATTTTATTCGTGACAACATTAATTCGTTATCAGCTAAGCACTGTTTCTGAGTTTAGTCTATTCATTTACTATATTAATAATTCACATGTCAAGACAAGACAAGGTAAAGGAGCAGAAGTAGGCCATTCGGCCCCTTGAGTCTGCTCTGCCACTTCACCATGAGCTTAAGTATTCTCCCATCTCCAATTTCCGACTTTTTCCCCATATTCCTTGATACCCTGACTAATTAGATTACCATCAATCTCCTCCTTAAACACCCTCAATTATTGGGCCTCCACACTGCATGTGGCAACGAATTCCATAATTCCACGACCATGATGCCTCAAACAGAATTACAGGACAATGAGTTCCAATCAATTTGCAATCAATGCCCACATTACACAATAATCTGTTTTGCTTTGGTATCATACTACAAACTTTCTCAATGTTTCTGTTGACATGTCACTCATTAAGTGAATACCAAATCGTCAGTCCTGTTGAAGTGATTTGAAGTGCTTTGTAATTTAATTAAATTTGTCATTTGATAACGTATATTGATAACTTTCAACAAAAGTAATCAGTCTATAATATTAGCTAAGCAGAGTCTGATGTGTCACATATCGGGGAATGTTTCTGTTCTCTTGATAAAACTAGATCTATTTAAAGGCAACAAAGGAGCACATTATGAACTTTAATTAATATTGTATAATACAATAGTTGTATCTAGTCTCAATTGTAAGCCAAGCTGACACTGAGGAAATACAGCTCCAGAAATAAGATTTTTAGTTCTGCAAGGAGTATGTGTGTGTGGCAAATATCAAGCAGCATTTCCTGGTGCATGATTCAGAGCACACGACTGACGATAAGAGGATGTTCACCACGACATTGGAGTAAACTCCAGATGTCTCTTTCTTCTGTGCAGTAAAGGAATTAAATTTTCTGCATCCTACTACAAGTTCTGAGTTATCATAATTCGAAAATGAACAATGCTGAAAGTCAAATGCAACTGTTCTATTTATATTTTCTGCCCATTACACTACCGGTGTTTTTGGCAGCAATAAAGGTCTTCCTCTCTGGTTGTGTCCAGGGCTTCCTTCATCATGTCAGTACTTCCACTTAGTTTTCTCTACTGTCTAGTATGCATTTCATGTGGAGTCTCAGGAATACAGTTGCACTCAGATGTAGAATTATTCTTTATTGCTTTTCCAGACCAGTTTTGATTTACCAGTCTGAATTTTTATTGCTGAACTGAAACCCTGAACGGGCAGGACCCATGGACATCTCTTCGCCTGGCCTCTACTTATTGACCTGTTAGGTATGGCTGATACTACCAAGAGCTAAAGCAGAAGGCCCTGACTCCAGACAACATAGAACTCAGGGTCATTGAGGCACATTGTCCTTCAAACCTGATGACATGTCTGTGGTTTTCTTGCAGCCCTTTATTTATTGCCATCCCTTATTTCAAGCATTGGCACAATTTAACATTCATCATAATCCACTTCCTCTTGTTCCAAACCTTTATGTGTCAGGTTTTTTTATCCTATTCAATATTAATCATTTGTTGTATTCCAGGTTTTAAGGTACTATGCTTTCAGTAACAAATGAATATTTCTGAACTTGTGTTGTAGATGGCGAGCTGCCCAAAAGGAACGAGCACTCCCAGCAATGATCCATCGGAAGCTGTTCAGTCTGCCAAAAACTTCAGTCAGACAGACAGACTGAACGACATACTTTATTGATCCCGAAGGAAATTGGGTCTCGTTACATTCATACTAAGCAGGAATTGTGTAGAAATATAGCAATATTTAACCAGAAATAATTAAATAATTATAAATTATGCCAAGTAGAAATAATCAGTGATTCATAGTCACTTTATTTGTGACAACATTAATTCGTCATGAGCTAAGTACTGTCTCTGTTATAGTCTATTCGTTTACTCTATTAATAATTCATATTACATTTCAAGCAAGGTAAAGGTGCAGAAGGAGGCCATTCGACCCATTGAGTCTGCTCTGCCACTCCACCATGAGCTGAACTATTCTCCCATCTAGATCCAATTTCCGACTTTTTCCCCATATCCCTTGATACACTGACTAATTCGATACCTATCAATCTCCTCCTTAAGCACCTTCAATGATTGGGCCTCCACACTGTATGTGGCAACGAATTCCATAATTCCACCACCATCTGGCTAAAAATATGTACCTTTTGCAATAATTTGATGAGAATGCCAGTAGGATAGATAAAGGGGATGCAGTGTATTTTGTATATCTGGGCGTTAAGAAGTCCTTTGACACAAGTGCCACACAGAAGGCTGTGCATTTAATTAAGAGCCCATGGTATTACAAGAATGTTACTAACATGGGTAGTACATTGGCTGATTGGTAGGAGGCAGCGAGTGGGAATAAATGGATCCTGTTCTGGTTGGCTGCCAGTGGCTGGTGGTGATCCGCAGGGTTCCTATGGGGCCACTTATTTTTATGCTGTATATAATGACTTAGATGAAGGAATAGATGGCTTTCCTGCCAGGTTTGCAGATATTAGGAATATTGGTGGAGGGACATGAAATGTTGAGGAAACAGATATGATAGAAACATAGAAACACGGAACTACTGCACAATACAGGCCCTCCAGCCTACAAAGCTGTGCCGAACATGTCCTTACCTTAGAAATTTTGCATTATGCCGATGACCTTTTGCTTTATATTCCTAATGTTGAGACTTTATTAGCTATCGTACATTCTTTTGTCTCCTGTTTTAGTCAGTATTCAGGATAAGAGTGAACTTATTCTATTGAATCATTTAGTATCAATTAATACTAACCTTCATTTTAAAATTGTAAGAAATAAACTTACTTATTTGGATGGAACAATTACTAAGAACCATAAATAGTTATTTAAAGAAAATTTGGGCCTGGGACCCCAAGATCCCTCTGATCCTCCTCACTGCCAAGAGTCTAGGCATTAACTCTACATTCTGCCATCATATTTGACCTACCAAAATGAACCAGGCCACACTTATCTGGGTTGAACTTCATCTACCATTTCTCAGCCCAGTTTTGCATCTTATTAATGCCTCATCTCATTAAATTACCTCATCTCAGTAATTTATAAAAATCATGAAGAGTTGGAGTCCCAGAATAGATCCCTGAGGCACAACACTGGACTCTGGCCTCCATGCAGAATATGACCCGTCTCCAAGCACATTTTGCCTTCTGGGGGTAAGTCAGTTCAGGATCCACAAAGCAATGTCTCCTTGGATCCCATGTATCCTTACTTTCTCATGGGGTTGAGGAGGAGATAAAACAAAGGATCATCAGTGATTGAATGGCAGAGCTGATTCAATGGGCCAGATTATCTCATTCTGCTCTTATGTCATATGGTCTTAAACAAGTACGTCTAAAATTAATTATTTATAATAATTTTGTGTTTAATGGGGACAATCTCAAGAGCACAGATATTAGGTACGGTGAATAAATGTTGCCAATATCAGTAGTAACCACTTCCAGTCTTACAATAAATGCTAATGAAGAATACATTGTTTGTATGTTTCATTGATTGTTAATTATTATTACAAGTGTTGCACTATTTCACATTTCGTTAACACACATTATACAGTGTTGAACTTCTATTGGCTGGAACTTTTGGTAGTGACACTAAGTTTCTGACCTTGTGCTGTTGATCAGATTTAACCCAGATGCTCACTGTAACTTGCGGAGAAGATATTCCTGATGTCACTTTCAGGGTCTATGGTGCAGCTGTCTGAAAAAAATGAACAGCACAAATGTCATTATTGTAATTGACATACGGCAACATACATCATCTCCAATAACTATATGATTTTCACTCCAATGGAAGAACTGCAGGAACGAGACTGCAGGATTTTCTGGGATTTGAAATCAGATGGTGTCATTCTCGTAAATGCTTATGTAGTGTTCTCGCACAGCTGTAAGATAACTCTGAACTAAACACTAAGCATAAACCAATCAATGAGGCGGTCCCAGTAAGATTAATCATTTACTGTTCACTCTTCCACATTAAGGTATGGTGAAAACTGTTGATAAAACAATACAAAAAATATACTGTATTTGTTTCCTTCTTGACATCACATTTACATCATAAACACTTGCAAAAGTAAAACTACAACAACAATCTTACATTAAAGTGCAACATACAGTCAGAATCTACCCACGCCATCGACTGGCTTTAAATACACTTCAACACAAACTATCCGCAACTCTTTAAATAACAAAAAACATAAACTTTATCAATCATCATTACTTTTAACAGAATCAGCGTTAACATTTTTAATTCAACATATCGATTATCTCATGAACTTAGGGCGTTGATTCACTAATGTTTCTCGTGCGTAGAAAGAAAACTTTTCTCGCGCTGATACTGTACACATAAGCCCCCTCCTTCCTGTTTCTCCAAACCGGTATTCTCCCACAACACACGGCGAAACCGGGAGTGACGTCATCGCATGCCGCTATATATCACAGAAAACGAATTTACTTTAAACAACCTTAACATTAACTAGAAAATGATAACAAACAAATTACTAAAGCAAAAGTATAATAAACTAAACAAATGCCTTAAAGGCAACACAGCTTAAGATCTCAAATGACTGCTCCGAAGATAAAATAATTGGTTATTTGGGGAAAGAAATAAGTATATACAATAAAGTTATTACGAACTCCGTGGAGCATGTGGGGATCTTCAGATATACAGGCACTCTCGCTTTCTTTCTTTTTTTTTCATTTTCTTTTTTTCTGTAAGGTTGTTAGAGGGGAGGGGCTAAGGGTATATTTGTTTTTCTTTCTGTAATTATTTGAAAACGCAATAAGAAACGTTTTAAAAAGAGGATCATTAAAAAAGGTCATTTAGCACAGAGTTAAGGAAAAACTTCTTCTCCCAGAGAGTTGTGGGGGTTTGGAATGCACTGCCTCGGAAGGTAGTGGAGGCCAATTCTCTGGATGCTTTCAAGGAGCTAAAGAGGTATCTTATGGATAGGGGAATCAAGGGATTAGGGGACAAGGCAGGAACAGGGTATTGATAGTAATTGGTCAGGCATGATCTCATAATGGCGGTGCAGGCTCGAAGGGCTGAATGGTCTACTTCTGCACCTATTGTCTATTGTCACAGGCGTAACACTGACATGATGAAGGAAGCCCTGAACACAGCCAAAGAAGGAAGACCTTTATTGCTGCCAAAACACCAGTAGTTTAATGGGCAGAAAATATAAATAGAACAGTTGCACCTGAACTTTTAGCATTGCTCATTTTCGAATAATGATAACTCAGAACCTGTAGTAGGATGCAGCAAATTGAAGTCCTTTACTACACAGGAGAAGGAGAGATCTGGAGTTTACTCCAGTGTCATGGTGAGCATCCTCTTATCATCAGTCGATGCTCTGAAGCATGTACCAGGAAATGTCGATGGATATTTGCCACACACACACATGCTCCTTGCAGAAATAAAAATCATATTTCTGGAGCTGTATTTCCACAGCGTCAATCTGGCTTACAATTGAGACTGGATACAATTGGAAAGGACGGTGAGTTGTTTCCTCTGGAGCACCATAGCCTGAGGGGAATTCCGATGAAGGTTTATAAGTTTAAAAGAGGCATAGATAGAGTAGACAGGGAGTATCTGATTCCCGGGGTTGAAATGTCAAATACCAAAGGGCAGGCATTTAAAGTGAGAAGGCGTGTGTTCAAAGGGCATGTGATGGGTAGGGTTTTATTTATTCAGAGAGTAGTGGAACACTGGAATGCTCTGATCTTAATAGATCTTAACAGACCTTTACTTTTAACAAACCACAAAGTCACCTATTGTGTCTTGGGAATTTGATTCTCAGACTTTCGCTCATATTTGAATTGACAATTAACAAAGAATTGTGAAGTCAACTTGCTGCTCAGTTATCTCAGACCATTGACTTTGTTGCCCATGGAAGAATTCCTCAACGTGTTTTCCGGAGTTCGGGTATGAGGACAGATGACACGTAATAGTTGAGTGAATGACACACACTAATCCTCATGGAGGGATCAGAAATGCAGTGAGGGAGCTATTTTAAGATCCTGGGTGCCAGTATGTCCGAGGAGCTAACCTGGACCCAAAATATTGATACAGCTGTAAAGAAGGTGTGACGGCGGCTATATTTCAATAGGAATTTGAGGAGATTTGGAATGTCACCAAAAACGCTATGCTTTCTTGGAAGCTTGACAAAATTTGAATTATTATCTGAAACGTTGATTAATTTCTACAGATGTCTGTTAGAGAGTTTATTGACTAGTTTCATCTTGGCCTGATATGGAAGCATCAATGCCATTGTACGGAAAAGCCTGTATTAAGTACTAAATATGGCCCAGTCCGTCATTGGTGAACCTCACCCACCATTGAATACAGGAAAGTATTCGGCACCAGTTCTGACTATCTCGTTTGACCAGACAGCTCCTCAGAAAATATCACCAAAATATTACCCCGTCCACCTCCCACCCAACTGGTGCATCAATCAAAGTATCTTCTCGATGAATAAACCCTGAACTATCATGGGAACATTTCCATTACAAGACCTACACGATTTTGTATAACTGTCCGTGAGTAACGTCTCGTGGGAAATTGTAATTGACAATGTTTTCAGCACTCTTGGGGATGCCTGCCTCAAGTGACATTCATCTATTTTGTCTAGTCAAACCAATCTCCCATTCATTACTATTCCAGCCAATTAACTTCTGAAAATATATACTCATGATGGCAAATCGACTTTATTGCATATGGCATGACTTAAGGTAGACCTAATGCATAATCTATATTCTGTGGGCTGTCTGTCCCTTCATCTTTGTGATGTTGCTGCATGCAAATTTTCCTTGGTACTGAACCCGTACCTCACTGAACTTATGATAATAAGAATAAACTCAATTTGACTTGGAAAAATTAATGTTTTATATTGCATTTCAGTATGTTCATTATATCAAAAAATAGATGTTTGACTTTAAATAAAATGTTGTTTGGAATATTAATGATCTGACACATTTGATTTAGTCAAAGCCCAAAGCATCATGGAGGATCCCTGGCACATATCTCCCAATCTCTTTGACCTATAATCATCGGGAAGGAGGCATTGCAGCTTGAGGACTATGACTGCTAGACTGGGTAATAGGCTTCTTCCATTAGGTTACAAAACCAATGAATGCCCTGCCACAACCGACCTCTCATCACAGGACAGTGATCTCTCTACTGTTAGTTGTTTTTTTAATGTGCTGCACACTGCATGCATTGTGAGTTATATTTTATGCACTTATTTTTGACTATATTTAGTTTTATGTGCTTTGTGCGATCAATGATCTGTGGTTGGAGCAAGTTGCAGAGGAATGTTGTTTCGATTGGTTAAAGAAGTGGAGCTAAGACAATCCTACCTGTGAAGAAATTCCCTCTGCATTACTGTTTAATCTGATCTCAAGTCGTCTGACCCCTCGGGCTTTGGAAAACTCAGTGTTAACAAGCAGCAGGAGAAACACCAGGACGACAAGTGTTTTTTGGAAGGCCATTATCTGGAGGAAGATATCTCACTTTTGATAGCTCTGGTAAAGAGAAAAGAAGGACATTGAAAGCTGATGGATATTGGAAGACCGAGATAGAGATGAAGTAGAGAGGATGTATTTTGTGGTGGGGGAGTTTGGGACCAGACGGTACAGCCTTGGAGTAGAAGTATGTCCCTTTACAACAGGGATAAGGAGGAATTTCTCGAGCCAGAAAGTGGTGAATCTGTGGAATTGCTTGCCACAGGCAGCTGTGAAGCTATTTAATTGGGGATGGGTAAAGCGGAGGTTGATAGATTATTCATTAATATGTTTGTGATAGGTTCCGGAGCAGGGGAAGCAAATGGGGTTGAGAGGGATAATAAATCATCCAAAATGGAATGATGGGCAGACCCGTTGGTTCTAAATGGCCTAATTCTGCTCCTATGACTTTTGGAAACTACAAATTGAGAGGGAGGATATTTCAGAAAACTGAGAATACAGGTAAAATGAATACAGACATACTACTATATGACAAGAATGACTGATCTTTGGATAGCTGGGACAGTAAATCAGATCAGTTTTAAAGGCAATACTGTATTTTTCTAGTTTAAGTTGTGTGTGTGCAACAATGGGCTATAGTATATCTGTGCTGAATTCGGTTCCCACATATTGTCTTGTACAATCAGACACTGTCACTGAAGGTAATAGATTATCTGCAGAAGTACAGACTCTGGTAGCCTTGAAGACAACTTTAGGACACCTTTCAATTGTAGATAGAATAATATTAAATTTACTATTCTCTTCTTTAATCACAGAGAGTATGAATTTAGATTCCATTCAGTATGAGCTGCAAGTTCCTGTACTGCTGCCTTTGCTGAGCTGATTGTTTTCCATTTCCCTAAAGTTGTTTCTATGCTGAGTTCTTAACAGTGTCAAGAGTGACAAGGTGGTGTGATTATTTCCTTGAGGCTATAGCGTGGGTTTGAGGTCCAATCGAGTGAACAGTTCAAATTCTAGGATGCTATTTCAATGCCAACCTGAATGAATCCAGGCAGATATGTTAAAGCCTCTTGAGTGATTTCCATATACCTTGGAAAAGATGGGCAAGTTCTCCCTGGTTTTGAGTCATTTTCTTTTCCATCAGGGCATAACATTGCTGCATGTGTGAGGTTCGTTGCTGTGTTTCCATTTTATCAGAAACTCTACTTCTAAAATACCTCAATGACAGAGAAATGGTTCAGGACAGCCCAAGCAGAGCATAGTACATTCAGTGGCCACTTTATTAGGAACACCCGTACATCCCATTACACTTGTTAGTGCCGATATCTCATCATCCAATATTGTCGATGAAACTTAATGCATAAAAGCATGCAAGAATGGTCAAGAGATTCATTTGTTGTTGAGACCAAACATCACCATAGGAGAGAAATGAGATCTTAGTGACTTTGACCATGGATTGATCATTTGTACCAGGCAAGGTGGATTGAGAATATCAGAGCCTTCAGCGACTTTCATGTACAAGAGTTAAAAGCGTTTAAAGATAAGTCATTTGATCATTGGCAGTTCTGTCAGTGAAAACGTTTGTTTCTGTGATATGTCAGACTGTTTAAGCTGACAGAAAGGTGCTATTAAATTACCACATGTTAAATCAATGGTGTGCAGAAGAACATCTCATGAACATGGAAAGACAAAACTAATTTAACGTCATTGCTGCTTGTGTGGTTTAAGATCCAAAATGTCTAATGATATTGTGAGAGATTTAAAATACTAAATGGAAACTTTACCTTGGGTTTAGAAATAGCAAATTGTAAATCGCAAAGGATTTAACCAACAGCTACAAGGTAACTGTCAAATGGGTCAGTTTGCTATGAAAATGCTTTGAGAACTAAGGAGAACATGGAACAATGAAGAGTACAGCACAGCACCAGGCCATTAGGGCCACAATGTTGTGATGAACTAGCTATAAAGCAAATCAAAAACACCCAAACACTAATCCTTCCTGCCTATACCATGTCCATACCATCCATCTTCCTGCAATCCTCTATCAGATTACCCCTCAGCCTTTGGAGCTCCAGTGGAAACAACATTTTATTACGCCTCCTGTGATAGCACACACCCTCTAAATGAAGCAGCATCCTGGTAAACATATTCTTCACCCTCTCCAACGCCTCCACATCCTTCCAAGTGTGGGGCGACCAGTACTGTATGCAGTCATCCAGATGTGGCCCAACGAGAGTCTTACAAAGTAGGAACATGACTATTGAGCTAAATGCTTCGAATAATAAATGCAAGCATGTTGTAAGCCTATTTCTAAACAACATACCAACTTGTGTAGCTACTTACAACTAGCAATGAACTAGGATGCCATGATCTCTCTGCTCAGCAACACCAAAGGACCTTGCCCATAACAGTGTTCTGTCTTGCGTTTGCCTTACTGAGGTGCAATTCGTCACATTTATCTGGGTCAAATTCCATTTGCTATTTCCCAGCCTATATCTGCAATTGATCTACATTTTGCTGTATGTATTGCCAGTCCTCCACACTATCCACAGCTCCATCAATTGTTTCTTCATCTTCCAATTTACCAATGAAGCCATCTACATTTAATGCTTGACAATAATTATTTCTGAAAGAAAAATCAGATGTACCTGTAACAAAGAAATGGAAGTTGCTTTCTTTGAGCTGCTGTATCAGATTTAGGTGGTTGTCCCCTATATATTGTGATTCAGGGAGGGGAGGAACCTCAAGTGGAGTATTCTGCAATGGCGCAAATAGTTTCTATTTGGATAGACATGTTTGTGAAGAGTAATCAATGCACTGTGACTATGAACAATCAGTTCATATCTGAGTGTATTCAAATGGGGATTTTATATCCTCACTGTGCCTGGAGATGAAATCCACATATTTACAAATCAAAGTGAACACTCTTACTGTCAGGAGAAGTAAGAAGTAAGAAGTAATGTTTTCTTTTCTTCTTGACCAGCCTTTGTACACCAGAGTTTCTGCACACTACCATCACTTCCGTGTCTCATGGGAACGTAACTATTGCAGAACTTCACTCAAGTATTCCCTGAACATTTGCCACACTACCGTACTTTTCCTTGAGAGCATTTGTTTCCAAATTCCTGCCTGATAGCCTCATAATTCCCCTTATTCCAATTAAATTCTTTTCTAACTTGTCTGCTCCGAATATCTCTCCAATGATATTGTAAAGGAGATAGGATTATATTCACTATCTCCAAAATGCTCTCCTACTGAGAGATCTGACACCTGACCAAGTTCATTTCCCAATACCAAATCAAGTGCAGCCTCTCCTCTTGTAGGCTTAACTACGTATTGTGTCAAGAAGCCTTCCAGAACACACCTAACAAACTCCACCTCATAAAAACCCTTGCTCTAGAGAGATGCTAATCTATATTTGGCAAATTAAAATTTCCCATCATGACAACTCTGTTATTCTTACACCTTTCCGGAATCTGTTTCCCTATCTGCTCCTCGATATTGCTGGTAATATAGGCTCTCCCCTTCTCTGTTCACTGTTTTGGGTGATTTTCACTGATCTTGAAGGGCCGTGCCTCACACAGCCAGACTGTTGCAATACAATGCTCTCCTCTAAGGTATGAGCAGAATGGTGGGTAAATATTCGATGGAGCAGAAACAAGTGGGGTCAGCAAAAAGGAGGCTCTAGATGTGATGGAGGCTCGAGTTGATGGGGAGTAGAAAGAGGGAACCAGAGCAGGAGGATGAGGCTACAAATGAAAGTTCAGCAACATCTGGAAACTGATTGACTGAAAAAAAAGAGGTTTATGTTTGCAAAATGCTGGCGGGTCTCAGTAGCCCCAGCAGCATCTATGCAGAGGAATAAACCGTGAATATTATGAGCCCAAACACTTCATCCTACATAGACTGTTTATTTCTCTGCTGAGATGCTGCCTGACTTGCTGAGCTCCTGCAGTACTTTGTGTGTTACTTTGCAGTTTATTCTCAGCATCTGCCGAACCTCGAGTTTCATATCTGCAGTGGGACTTTGACAGTTGTCATACAGAATGCCTGTTGACATTGAGTAATAAAGAGGAGAAAATCTGCAGTTATTGAAATCCAAGAACACACAAAATGCTACAGAAACACTGCAGGCCAGGCAGCATCTGTGGATAAAGTACAGTTTACATTTTGGGCCAAGATTCTCCAGTAGGACTGGGGAACAAACAATGAGGAGTAAATTTAAAGGTGGGGGAGGGGGAGAGAAACACAAAGTGATAACTGGAACTGGGAGAGGGAGAGACGAAGTAAGGAGCTGGGAAGTTGATTGGTGAAAGAGCTACAGGGCTGGAGAAGGGCAAGTCTGATAGGAGAGAACAGAAGGCAGTGGAAGAAAGAAAAGTGGTGGGGGAGAAACACCCGAGGGAGGTGATGGACAGGCGACAATAGGGAAACGTGGATGGGGAATGATGAGGGAGGGGAGGCATGACCGGAAGATCAAGAAATCGATGTTCATGCCATCAGATTGGAGGCTGACCAGCAAGAATACAAGGTGTTGTTCCTCCTACCTGAGTGTGGCCTCATCGCGACAATATAGGAGGCGATGGATTGACATTTCCACTGACTATATTGTTTCTGGAAGCTTGCTGTGTTGAAGTAGATGCTGAGATTTCTGCATAAAAACATTGACTGCTTTTGGCACATGTGCTGTTGAAACAGCACTTGTCCCCTCAAACTAATCCAGTATATTAACAACAACATGTCCCCTCCCTTTTCCAAAATATAATTCAACCACTCTAATACCATATATCCCATATGTTTACACAAATGGGAAATCAGGAATATTTGTCTATAACTAGGAGGATCCAACAGGGGTTTACCAGGATCCTGAATAGACACTACAATTGCAATTTTCCATGAGGAGGGAAGATGGCCTGAATGCCAAATAGGATTCAAAAATGTAATATTATCTCCAAAGAGCTCTGGCCATACGTTTAAACATGCAATAACTTATATCATCCTTTCCTAGAGACGTCAGCCCTGTATTAATAATCGTTTTCCTAAATTCACACAAATAAAACTCTACATCACTGTCATTGCTACAGCAGGTTTCCAACACGTCTGGGTATTTAGTCTCTTCATTATTTTGATTATGAGTTACAGCAAATGACCACGCCAGTAACTAAACCCTCTCTGTTTCAGTCACAATTGTATCACCTTCTTTAATCAATACTGGGAACCCTATAAATCCCTCACCCCCATTTTCTTAATCATTCCCCTAACACCTCCAAGTTTAATTGTCCTTCCAATTCTAGCACAATATGACCTCTAGTAAATATTTTTCACAACCTTCTTTACCTTCCTCACCACGGCCTGTGACCTGTTACACTTAATAAGATCACGCAGACAGTGATACTTCTTAACTTTCCAAAATGCCACATTTTTTCTCAATAATTGCTTCTGCACACTCCTCCGTCCACCATGGTACAGCTTTTCTCCTAATAATGCACTTTTTAATATGAGTCTCTTCCAGCAAATTTGAGGAATAACGTGACAACCTTTCTTTGCAGAAATCGACATCATGCTCACCATTCCATCCACACAGATGTCCCATTCATCACATAAAACATTAAAACTTCTCCAATTTGCTTTACCGAAATTCCACCTCCTCAAAGTGGCATCTTGGTCTAAACCCAGGCTTATAAATAGAGGAAAATGATCACTCCCCAATGTTTCATCTCCCATGACATACCACCCACTCACTGCAGCATGAATGTTTGAAACCATAGTTAAACTTACAGCAATTTCAGAACTATTATGAACATTAAATCTCATAACTCTCCCACCAGTTAGACACAGTGAAATATCTAAAACTCTTCTGCAATCATACCAGCACCATCATTCTGAGAACAAGCCCACAGTGAAGTCTATGCATTAAAATCCCCAACCATACAACCCTTAGTGAGCTGGAGCTACATATACTCTAACACATCAATCGAAAGCTTTCCACCATGGTTATAATAATATACCTCTTTAATGTCGCTCCCTGTTGAATCAAATACTTCTACAAGTGTATCATACATTTCATTCACATCCACAACTGTATGCCTTCTCCCTTTCTGTATAAAATTTGCAATAGCACCTTCTCTACCAAATAATCTATCACGCCTAATTACAATATAATCCTGGAAGGAAGAATTTAAATGTGGGAAACCAGGTTTCCGGAATACATACAACGTCAGATAGATATGATAAATCAGAAATAAACTTGGAGTCTTGACCGTGAAAAATTCTGGCTTCCGGAAATATGCGTATTCTCCCTTCATATACAGTCTGGAGAAATGTAGCGGGACGTTTATGATTGGTGAAACAGATTTAAACTAAGTGTAGTTAATATTGCCACGGTGTCTGGAGATTTAGTTCACCGATTTCTTTCAATTGATAAATGTTCGCGGACGGTCATTGTGTAAACTCAAGTCAGTTTACCAACGGATGGCCCTTCAGAAAGTGGGGCTTTAACAAATACAGTCTGAACAAACCGTGAGTGTTCAGCTCTCGTGTTGGAATGGGGTTAAGAGAAGTAACCAAAATGGGACAAAACTCAAAGAACCGCATCCTCCACGGTAATTAAACCAGAAGCAACAATTAGTGTCTTCTTCAGAGAAACCTGATGACCGAGAGGAAATGACAGGGAAGGGGTGCGTCACGATTCCGTGCCTGTGCAGTACGCAGGAATGTAACAGAGAAATCTGGATTCTGCTGAATAGTGGACAGCAATTTCTGAGTAACGGAGATAAGATTCTGAATGAGCGCATCAAAAAGCAATTTTCAAACTTACCTCAAGTCCATGGCTCAATATTTTGTAACTCTTTTAATGAAAGCGTGAGTGGCTCTTAAATGATCCTTTGAAGTTCCCGTTTGTTTTGTCAGTAAAGTTGTCTTTACTTGGAGCTGGTGTACTTGGTCACCGCCATTGTTCCTTCGGACACGGCGTGCTTGGCCAGCTCCCCGGGCAGCAGCAGGCGCACGGTGGTCTGGATCTCCCGGGAGCTGATGGTGGACCGCTTGTTGTAGTCGGCCAGGCGGTAAGCCTCACCCGCGATGCGCTCGAAGATATCGTTCACGAATGAATTCATGATGCTCATGGCCTTGGAGGAGATGCCGGTGTCGGGGTAAACCTGCTTCATCACTTTGTAACTCACCTTCCTCGACCACTTGCACTTCTTGCCGGACTTGCTCGCCGGTTTGGACAGAGCTTTCTTGGCGCCCTTCTTGGGAGCGGGTTTCGGTGGATCAGGCACTTCCCCGTCGGTTTCAAACACAATAATAATCAGAAACTGTTCGGAGCCCGGACTAAATAGGCAGCGCACAAAATGGTATGTTAATTAGAATGGTGACGCTGAGCATTCCGATTGGCTGCTTGGAGAAAGGAATCACCAAGCGGAACGCTGGGGGATGGGAAGCGGCACCAATGTGTGACGGTTCGCGCTGCGTTTAATACAGGAGGAAGGACAGAGGGCAGAGACAGGCGGGGGTGCGGGCTGCAATTGAAAAGGGAAACGCAAATTTCAAAAGCAGTATGAAAATAAAATTAGATGAAATATTGTAAAATTAAACACGAAGACGTTCAGTTCATGACACAGGGCAGCAGGAGAGCGAAGGAGAGATTTGGACATTTCAAAGTAAAGTTCAAATCGAGTTTATTTATGCACACAGGTGAAAGGAACAACGGATTTGTAGCAGCATCACAGACACATTTCGTCTGACACAACATTGACAAGAAACACTGGAATTAAATATGAATTATACCAACATATTCAAGTAGTCAGAGGACTATCAGAACAAAATCAAAATAACAAAGAGATTATGCAGGCAGTCGGAGAATCACCCCTCTTGTGCTTCTTCATCTCGTCACTCTCGATTCAGTGCCACGCAACGCTGCCACATTGATCCGGCCCATGCCTTCATCCACCAGGTCCAACGCTTGCCTTTGTTGGATCTTACTCCTCCTTACACTAGTCTTCGAGTTTGTGGGTGTGTGGCCAGGGTTAGAAGGGGTGGGTGCCACTTCTTAGGATTGGGTTTGAGGGTAGGGCTGGTGGATGTATATGTGAGGCTGGAAGAGATAAAGCTGTGGAGTTTAGTATGGTGAGATATGTGGGACTATGGTGGATAGGGTAGTGTAGTGGAGCCACTTTAATCTAGCCGATGCCTTTCATTAACGTGGCCTGACTCCCACTTGGCTTAAAGAACCGGGTGTGCAAAGGGACACATCATCAGCACTGCAACCTCGGGTCATTGGGGGTTTCGGGTCGTTAATCATGAGACTCTCTTGCCCAGGTGACCGAGCCAGGGTTGATCAGACCCAGCTTGTGTTTATCCCATGGACCAAGATAATCAGAGGCACTGTAATTCTGCAAGTTGTGGGTATTTTCGAACTTGTTACTTGGCTGTATTTTGACCATTTGGAGAGTACAATGTTCTGAGGCCTTGTAATCAGGCTTTACCTCCTCGTAAGGTACCACTTTCCTGCTTTAAATTTACATCTGTCTTTATTTTGCATCTGTGTGCCTGGGATTGCATGGGTTAATGATTGAGGTTTGCGGATTTGTCCATAATTCCAAAATACAAAAATCTCTGAAATCCAGAACTTTTTCTGCTGACATGACGTCACAAATGGAGAATTTTACCAGGATTAAATGGCTTGTCATATGAAAAGCGTTTCATAGCTCTGGGCCTCTCTTCCCCGTGACATTGAAGAAAGAAGGGTTACCGAATTGAAACCTATCAAATAGTGGAAGGGCTTGATTGAGTGGATGTGGAGAGGATTTTTCCTGTGGTGGGAGTGTCTAAAGCCAGACCACCCAGCTTCAAAATAGAATATCCTTCCAGAAGGGAGAGGAGGAGGAATTCCTTCAGCCAGAGAATGGTGAATCAGTGGAATTTTTGCCACAGGCAGCAGGAGAGGCCAAATCACTGGGTATAGGCAGAGATTCATAGATTCTTTAGTGGTCAGGGCATAAAGGGATACAAGGGAAGATAAGAGGTAAGAGGATAAATTGATCAGTGATGATGAAATGGCAGAGCAGGCTCGATGGGCGAAATGGCTGAATTCTGCTCCTATATCTTGTGGCCTTATGGTCTGAGTGACGAAAACTCTCCCAGAGACTGGTGATCTCAGCTTTGACACAACCCAGCACCTGAGGCTCCAGATTACTTATACAGCGAATACAGAAGTTCTTCATTTTCTGATTAAAGAGATATAATTCAATTTCCATCCTGAATGCATGTCAACTCATTCTGATGTAAAAGAGTAATGATGCTTTGGGCTGAGAACCTTCACACAGTGATCTGATGGAAGGGTCTTGGCCCGAAGTGTTAACTGTTTACTCTTTGGCATACAGGCTGCCTGTCCTCATGAGTTCCACCAGCATCTTTTGTTGCTTTGGATTTCCAGCATCAGCAGATTCTCTCGTGTTTGCGATTTACACCTCATTCTGAGGGTATTTTCCTCAGTTTTGGAACTCTCATTCAGGGGAAAGATCCTCCTTGCCTACTGTCTGTCACATCCTGAAAGAATCTAACAGATTTCCTCGTTTACTCATTAACTGCAAGGAATACAGACCCAGCCCACTCACTGTCCTTTCACATAACCAACCCTCCATCCCTGGAACCAGCCCAGTCAGTGTGGGGAACAGTCACTGCACTCCCTCTATTGCAGGGATATCCTTCCTGAGGAAGTGTGACCAAACACGGACACTACATTCAAGGTGTGCTCTCACCAGGACCCTATAGAATCCACTGAGATATCTGTACCCCTCTTCTCCACTCCTCCTGGATCACAGGACAAAGTACTGTTTGCCCCTCTCATTACTTGTTGTATCTGCATGTTAACTCAAGTGATTTGTTTACAATGACACCCAGGTCCCTTTGAACATCCCCATGTGAAAATGATTCTTACAGATTGATCCTGGGAATAGGTGATCTCACTTTTCCCCACATTCTATTCCATCCGCCTCATCCTCAACCATTCACTCTCCTCTCTACATCCCCCAAACCTTCTCACTACTGACACTGTCCGTCCCGCTCTGCCAGAGCAACAGACGTTGTCAATGAGTTGTGCAGCACAGAAACAGGCCCTTCAGCCCAACACATCCATGCTGACAAAGTGGACAAACAAAACCATTCTCAGTTATCTACATTTGGCCCATGTCCCTGTGAAACATCCCTCTCCACAGTGCAAGAGATATTGTAATGGTGCCCACCTATACCATCACAGGAGGCAGTTTGTTACATGTAAATAGCGCATTCTGTGTACAAAACCTGCTCCTCATGGTCCCATTTAAATCTTCCCTCTCTCACTTTATACCTGGAATCTCAAGCTTCCAACTTCATGACCCTGGAGATAACAGATTCACTACTGACCATATCAATGTCTGCCATTATTTTATCAACCTGTCTAATGTCACATACACTCTGATGAGGAATTTCCAGCCTATCCAGCCTCCTGTTAAATCCCTTTTGCACCCTCTCCAGTTTAATGTCACCCTCTGCTCACAGGGCAACTATAAATGTACGTCATGCTCCAAGAGTCGTTTCCCCAAGGCTGGGAGAGCTGTAATGTGACGTCACTGCTCAGTGTCCAATACTCTCCCGATGAATGCTGGTGTGGCAAACACCTTCTTCACCGTCCTGCCTATCTGTGTTTACCCTTTGAAGGAATACGATATCTGCACCCCGATATCTCTGTTTTACAGCACTCCCAGGGACCGACCATTCCCCACGGCAGTTCTGCCGTGGTTCGTGAATGATAATGGAACATCTCTTGTTCTTGTTTGCAGGCTCGAAGGGCAGAATGGACTACTCCTGCACCTATTTTCCATGTTTCTATCTCACATTCCTCAAATCACTGAGCTCATTGATCACCGTCCTGTTGTATTGCTAGTTACATTTTTTCACTCTTTAAAGGGCTGCCCAAGAAACACACAGAGAGACAGAGCGGGGAGGTGAGGGGACAGAGTCAGAGTGACGGACAGAGCCGAGAGCGGCTTCTCATCGTCCAGCTCCGCCTTCACTTTACTAGGCCCGGCAATTTCCTATCCGCAGCACAGCGCTCGAGCGGAAAAAAAAACTCCCTCACACAACACGTACACACTGAAGGTTTTCTGGAAATTTGCTGATTCTCATGCTTTAAATTATAGGAAGTGCTTTTCCATTCCGCAAATACCAGAGAAACTCGGTCTGTCGCTCCCCGGCCCCATGACCAGTGCGAGCGCCCTAACACACAGCAGTTGGTGGGCGAGGGTGCAGTCACTTCCAGTGATAAGAGCGTTAATTCATCAGAACAATTGTTCCTCTAGGTCGCGAGGGAAATGAAAGTCCGGTCACATAAAGGAACAGGATAAGACTGATATTAGGATATATAGATCACGCTTCTGGCGCCTTCTAAACCCCAGGTAAAGTGGTGGCTGAGGAGCTGGTGTGAGGTTGTTGATGCACCATCAATATCTCAGTCTGAGACGTAAGGCGAGATATCGGCTTTAATTGACTGAAGAAGGAACCAGCAGCGAGTGAACATCATACTACATCCTGGAGAATGAGGGAGAGGATCAGACCTCGATCGCCTTTATACAGGGGCCTGTGGGAGGAGCGTGTCCAGACAGGCACATAGTTCACCACATTCACTTTGTTTAAACGTGTACCCATGTGGCGAAGTTTCTTACAGGTCAAGTCTATCAGGTGGTCGAATCTGTCGCTGCCATCTACGTAGCACCGGCTGTGATTGCACCGATGCCGGCGATATTGGTGATTGCACAGGAGACGGAGGTTGTGTTGGTTCCAGCTCATGCATGTGCGAGGCACCTGGTATATAGGTGTCATGAGGAGTCTATGTAGGGCCTGGTGAGCGCGGTGTCACCTCGGGTACAGGGTTCATAGTTACCGGAGAGTGTTCAGGGTAGTGGTCTGCTGCACCTGCGGGCGCCAGGTCGCGGATGGAGACCGTGTCCTCCCGCCCATCAGGTAGAACCACGTAGGCATACTGGGGGTTCGCATGCAGAAGGTGAACCCTCTCGACCAGCGGGGAGTATTTATTGCTGCTCACATGTTTCCGGAGCAGCACTGGCCCCGGGGACATCAGCCAAACTGGTAGAGTGGTCCCAGTGACAGACTTCCTGGGAAAAGAGAATAGGAGTTCGTGAGGGGGGTTGGGGCCGCCATCCAACCACCTGGGCCCTCCAAGGGCTTGTGCCTGGCTCAGTGATCCTCTCCCTGAGCAGCCGCTGCACCCCTGACTGAATGAAGGCCCTGTCCCGCGCACTGTACCGCCTGCTTTTAGTCGCCACACGTTTACAGTCGGGTTCAGGTTGGCGAACCGCGGCGGGGGAGGGACTTTGAGAGTTGAGAGACTGCAAGTGGTGTCGGTAGGGCAGCTGTTGTGCTGGATGGGATGTGTGTGCCGCTGTGTGTGAAGTTCCACAGAACTGAGGATTCCGGACAGTGAGTGGTGGGAGGGGCCCGTCATATAACACAGTCACACTTTCGAGATGGCTCTGGAAGTCCAGCCCCAACAGCACAGGTGCGCACAGATTAGGCATGACCAGCAGCGCAAAGTTCCGATATGCTGTGCCCTGCACCACCAATGCCGCTACACAACCCGCCCAGATGTCTGTGGAATGCGACCCAGTAGCCAAATGGATCTTCTGACTTACTGGCCGTGTTGCGAGTCCGCAGCGTTGCACTGTGTCCGGGTGAATAAAACTCATAGTACTGCCCGTGACAAAAAGGCATCTAGTCCTGTGCCCCACCACCCGGATGTCCATCATTGACCTTGCAAGCTGGTGTGGGGCGCTTTGGTCGAGGGTCACAGTGGCCAGAGTCGAGCCGTCGGGGTACCCGTTAAGCATCGGCGGGTCGGGTGCGGGGCATGCTGACGCCGACAAAGATGGCCGCCCACATCCAGGGTATCCGGTAAGCACCCGAGGGTCGGGGGCGGGGCATGCTGACGCCGACAGATGGCCGCCCACATCCGGGCATGCAAGATGGCGGCCCCCACGTCTCACCAGCAGCGCTGCACTCCGCTCGCAGTTTAGACTTACAGACCTCGGCGAAATGGCCCCGCTTTCCGCAGCTGGAGCAGGTCGCTTCTCGCGCTGGACAGCGTTTTCGGGGTTACGTTTTGAGGCCGCAGAAATAACAAAGCACAGGCTTCTGACGGGCTCGGGGAGCTGGTGGAATCGCAGTGGCAGCGACAATTTCGCTCCCGGGTGCCGGCCGTGGCGGGGTCGGTGGCGTCCACGGAACCGGCGGGGAATCTCGCGACTGGACAGCGTCGGCGTATTGCAGCGCAGCTTCCAAAGCATTGGCCGTCTCGATCGCCGAGCGTAAGGTAAGATCGGAGTGTTCCAGAAGTCGCTGGCGCACGTACACTGACCTCAGTCCCGTTACAAAGGCGTCTCGTTCTAGCAGCTCCGCATGTTGTTCTGCCGCGAGCGTCTTACAGTCACAAGCTCGGACGAGTGTCTGTAGTGCTCGGAGAAACTCCGCGCTCGATTCTCCAGGCCGCTGTCGCCGGGTAGCTAAACGATGTCTTGGGTAGACGGTGTTCACATGCCGCACGTTGAGGGCGTCCAGTGCCCCTTCGTAGGTCGGCAGGTCCCGGCTAATGGAATAAACTTTTGGGGTGACCCTCGAGAGGAGAATTCTGTGCATAAGGGCGGGTTCAGTTGTACGAACCTCTTCCAATTATGATTGGAAGCATGCCAGCCAGTGATCAAAAGCAAGAGCTGCTTCAGGGTCTTGAGTGTCCAAATCCAACCTTTCCGGACGTAAAACGGTTTCCATGTTTTAAAACTTTCAGTCAATAAAATTGATGCACCATCAATAACTCACCCTGAGACGAAAGGCGAGATATCGGCTTTTATTGACTGAAGAAGGAACCAGCAGCGAGTAACCATCATACTACATCCTGGAGAATGCGGCAGAGGATCAGACCTCGAACCCCTTTATACAGGGGCCTGTGGGAGGAGCCACAGGAGCAGTCAGAAGGGGGCGTGTCCAGACAGGCTCATAGTTCACCACAATGGTTGAGGCTTCAGCTACAAGGCCTTTCAAAGGGAAGATGGAACGAGTACATCGAGAGGGGTGCTTTCTTCCTGCTACACGGAAGGGGTTAAACGAGCAGGAATGAGGTCCTACTAAGTGATTTTCGGGAACTCAGAAAAAAGCTGGACTTCCAGCATTGCAATCTCGGAATTCTGCCACAAACTATGTGGTGGTGTGGTGAGAATTCCATAACTTTAATACGTTGAATATGTTCTGATGCAGGAGCGAGGGCTTCAGATTCATGGATCAATGGGCTCCCTTCCAGGCAGGTGGGAGACCGGGACAAACAAGGCCATTTGCATCTGAACCGGAGGGGAACCAAATTCCTCACTAGGAGGTTTAATGGTGTCACTTGACAGAGTTTGAATTCGAGTAGTAAGTGGGAGAATATACGTATGACAAGACCGTCTGGAAAGAACGAGAGCTAATAAACATGCTGGAACTGATGGGCTGAAATGAGTTTATTTCAACATTATGTTGTCGGAGGGATAAGGCTGGCAGCTCAACATTCCTAGCTTTCATCGTCTTACACGTGAGTTGGGGTAGGGTGGATTTAGCAGGAGCAGAGGTTACCCCACCGGGAATGTCCCAACTAACTCGAAGGCTCATTCGCAGAGGCAATCTGCAGTTACACTGATAGGATTATCATATTGGACCCCAATGACCAGTGCAGGGACTTTTATCTTCCCTAGAATTGATTGGATCTTGCTCAATACTAAGATGCACAAGATTTCTTCACTGAATCTGAAGAGTGTTTGAAACGTTATGTACAGAGCAGACAACCAGAGGAGACAACAGACAGGAGGAATTAGTTTTGGGAAACGAGCTAGGCCAGCTGACAGCTAAGAGGCAGTGAATATTCTGGGATCTTATTTTCTTTCTTAGTGATGAGGAAGAATAAAATCAGATCTCGTATGAAGGTACTGAATTGCAGGAGTGCAGGTTAGTAGGGAGTAAGACAGAAGCCAAGGGACATTGATTGGGAGCAGCCACCGTCAGACAAGTCCACATCTGACGTGCGGGAGCTGTTTGAAGACCAGCAGATCCGAGTTTGAAATTGAGGTACAGGATTTATCCACATTTGAAAATGCATGGCTTGCTTAGGGACAATCAGCATGGTTTTGTGTGGGCAGATCACGCTTGACAAAATTGATCGAGGTTTCGGTGGTGGTGATACAGATTATTAGATACAGGAGTAGAATTAAGCCATTTGGCGTATCGAGTCTGCTCTGTCATTTCATATTGGCTGATACATTTTTCCTCTCAGCCCCAATCTTCTGCCTTATCCCTGTATCCCTTCCTGTACTGACCATTCAAGAATCCATCAAGCTCTGCCTTAAATACCTAATGTCCTGGCCCCCACAGATGCCGCCTGTGGCAATGTATTCCACAGATTCAACATCTCTAAAGAAATTCCTCCTCATCTCCAATCTGAAAGGGAGCCCCTCTCTTCTGAGGCTGTGCCCTCTGGTCCTAGACACTCCCATCCTCTCCATATCAAATTTATCAAGGCCTTTCACCATTTGATATGTTTCAATTAGTCATCCCTCATTGCTCTAACTTCCAGGGAATAAAGGCCCAGAGCCATCAATCACTCTTCATATGACAAGCTGTTTAATCCTGGAATCATTTTTGAGAATCTCATTTGAAACCCATCCAGTTTCAGCTCATCCTTCCTAAGATAAAGGGCCCAAAACTGCTCCCAATACTCCAAGTGAGACCTCGCCAGTACTTCATAAAGTCTCAACATTACATCCTTGCTTTTATATTCTAATCCTCTTGAAATGAATGCTAACATCATATTTGCCTTCCTCACCACAGACTCAATCTGCAAATTAACCTTTAGAGAACCAGCACAATGACTCCCAAATCCCTCTGCAACTCATTTTTGTATCTTCTCTCCATTTAGAAAATAGTCGACCCTAATATCTCTTTAACTGAAGTGCATGACCATACACTTCCCAGTTCTGTATTCCATCTACCACTTCTTTGCCCATTCTCTCCATCCATCTGTCCTTCTCTATTTCCTCAGAAATACCTGCACCTCCACTTGTCTCTTCATATCATCTGCACGTTTTGCAACAAATCCATCAAATCCATCGTCAATTTGGATAGGCATATAGACAGGAAGGGAATGGAGGGTTATGGGCTGAGTGCAGGTCGGTGGGACCAGGTGAGAGTAACCCTTCGGCATGGACTAAAAGGGCCGAGGTGGCCTGTTTCCGGGCTGTAATTGTTATACGGTTGTAAGAGACAGGTGGAGGCGCAGGTATTTTTGCGGAAATAGGGAAGGACAGGCAGATGAAGAGAATGGGTAAAGAAATCATTGACAGATAACGTAAAAAGAATCAGTCCCAACACCTTGGTGCTTGATGAAGGCAAGACTGTGACCATGATCTATATAGACCTTAGTGGGATTCAATATAGATTGCAATTTCAATTCCGAAGTGGATTCCTCATAGAAGTCTATGTAGGGCTGGAAGTCCGTGTGCAGAGGTGATCCACGAGGACTGATGCTGGGAATTATGTTGTTTCTGATATATATCAATGTTTGGATGAAAATGTTGATGGGTGGTTTACAAGTTTAGTGTGACAGCAAGATTGGTGGAATTGTGGACAGTGTAACTATTGATCAGTGCACACAGTGGGACTTAGATCACAAACATATGCAGAGTAATTGCAGAAGGTACTTAATCTGGGAGGGAATGTGTTATTGCACTTTGGGAGATCAAATGGAAGGGGGAAGTATAATGTTAATGATTGACCTCTTCACAGCATTGATGGAACGAGTGATCTTGTGGATCTTGGGATCCAGGCACATAGTTCTCAGAACGTGGCAAAACAACGGGTTAAGGTATACGGAATGCTGGTCCCCACTGGGCAGGGTGTGGAGTATAAGAGTAAGGGAGTTTTGTATTAAGACAGGCATACAAACGTACAGGGAATGGACCATGTCCAGGTAGGTCAACTTCTGGCAGAGTGAAGGATTAGAGGGACCTTGGGGTCTGAGTCCATAGGATGCTCAAAGCAGATGCCCAGGTTGACTCCGCGGTTAAGAAGGAGTATGGTGTATTGGCCTTCATCAATCGTGGGAATGAATTTAGGAGCTGAGAGGTAATGTTGCAGCTATACCTGAACATGGTCAGACCCCACTTGGAGTACTGTGCTCAGTTCTGGTTGCCTCTCTACAGGAAAAATGTTGAAGCCATTGAAAGTGTGCAGAGGAGATTTACAAGGATGTTGCCTGGAATGGGGAGCTTGCCTTATGAGAATAGGTTGAGTCAACATGGACTTTTCTCCTTGGAGCGAAGGAGGATGACAGCTGACCTGATAGAGGTGTACAAGATGATGAGAGGCATTGATCATGTGGGTAGTCAGAGACTTTTTCCCAGGGCTGAAATGGCTGCCCCAAGAGGACACAGGTTTAAGGTCCTGGGGAGTAGG
This sequence comes from Hypanus sabinus, assembly GCF_030144855.1. Taxonomy (NCBI): domain Eukaryota; kingdom Metazoa; phylum Chordata; class Chondrichthyes; order Myliobatiformes; family Dasyatidae; genus Hypanus; species Hypanus sabinus. The sequence goes on along the minus strand of NW_026781186.1, from coordinate 309,498 downwards.
TACAGAGGAAATGCCAGAGGTAGGTTTTTTTACTCAGAGAGTGGTGAGTGCGTGGAATGGGCTGCCGGCAATTGTGGTGGAGGCAGATACGATAGGGTTTTTTAAGAGGCTATTAGATAGGTACATGGAGCTTAGCAAAATGGAACCGTGTAGAGGAATAATAAATCTGTGTTTGACCACGGGAGTGTGTGATGCGTCGGTGTAGAGGATTAATCATTCTGTGTATGACCACCGGAGTGTGTGATGGGACGGTGTGGAGGGAGATTCACTCTGTGTCTGACCCCGGGAGTGTTTGATAGGACCGTGTAGATCAATAATCACTCTGTGTCTGACCCCGGGATTGTTTGATGGGACGGCGCGAAGGGAGATTCACTCTGTGTCTGACCACGGGAGTGTTTGATGGGACCGTGTAGATGAATAATCACTCTGTGTCTGACTCCCGGGAGTGTTTGATGGGACTGTGTAGAGGAATAATCACTCTGTGTCTGACCCCGGGAGTGTTTGATGGTACCGTGTAGAGGAATAATCACTCTGTGTCTGACCCCGGGAGTGTGTGATGGGACGGCGCGAAGGGAGATTCACTCTGTGTCTGACCACGGGAGTGTTTGATGGGACCGTGAAGATGAATAATCACTCTGTGTCTGACCCCCGGGAGTGTTTGATGGGACAGTGTAGAGGAATAATCACTCTCTGTCTGACCATTGGAGTGTGTGATGCTACCGTGTAGAAGAATAATCGCTCTGTGTCTGATCCCCGGGAGTGTTTGATGGGACCGTGTAGAGGAATAATCACTTTATGTCTGATCCCGGGTGTGTATGATGGGACGGTGTGGACGGAGATTCACTCTGTGACTGACCCCGGGAGTGTTTGATAGGACCGTGTAGATCAATAATCACTCTGTGTCTGACCCCGGGAGAGTTTGATGTGACCGTGTAGAGGAATAATGACTCTGTGTCTGACCCTGGGTGTGTTTAATGGGACCGTGTAGAGGAATAATCACTCTGTGTCTGACATCCGGGAGTGTTTGATGGGACCGTGTAGCGGAATAATCACTCTGTGTCTGACCCCGGGAGTGTTTGATGGTACCGTGTAGAGGAATAATCACTCTGTGTCTGACCCCGGGAGAGTGTGATGGGACGGTGTGGAGGGAGATTCACTCTGTGTCTGACACAGGGAGTGTTTGATCGGAACGTGTAGAGGAATAATCACAGTGTGTCTGACCCCGGGTGTGTATAATGGGACGGTGTGGAGGGAGATTCACTCTGTGTCTGACCCCGGGTGCGTTTGATGGGACCGTATAGAGGAATAATCACTCTGTGTCTGACCATTGGAGTGTGTGATGGGACGGTGTGGAGGGAGATTCACTGTGTGTCTGACCCCGGGAGTGTCTGCTGGGACGGTGTAGAGGGAGATTCACTCTGTGTCTGGCCCAAGGCGTGTGTGATGGGACCGTGTAGAGGAATAATCACTCTGTGTCTGACCACGGGATTGTTTGATGGTACCGTGTAGAGGAATAATCAATCTGTGTCTGACCCCGGGAGTGTGTGATGGGACGGTGTGGAGGGAGATTCACTCTGTGACTGACCCCGGGAGTGTTTGATGGGACGGTTTCGAGGAATAATCACTGTGTTTCTGACACACGGAGTGTTTGATGGTACCGTGTAGAGGAATAATCGCTCTGTGTCTGACCCCCGGGAGTGTTTGATGGGACCGTGTAGAGGAATAATCACTCTGTGTCTGACCATTGGAGTGTGTGATGGGACGGTGTGGAGTGAGATTCACTGTGTGTCTGACTCCGGGAGTGTGTGATGGGCGGTGTAGAGGAATAATCACTCTGTGTCTGACCCCGGGAGTGTGTGCTGGGACGGTGTGGAGGGTGGTTCACTATGTGTCTGCCCCAGGGCGTGTGTAATGGGACCGTGTAGAGGAATAATCACTCTCTGTCTGACCCCGGGAGTGTTTGATGGGACCGTGTAGAGGAATAATCACTCTGTGTCTGACCCCGGGATTGTTTGATGGTACCGTGTAGAGGAATAATCTATCTGTGTCTGACCCCCGGAGTGTGTGATGGGACGGCGTGGAGGGAGATTCACTTTGTGTCTGACCCCGGGAGTGTTTGATAGGAACGTGTAAATCAATAATCACTCTGTGTCTGATCCCGGGAGAGTTTGATGTGACCGTGTGGAGGAATAATCACTCTGTGTCTGACCCCGGGAGAGTGTGATGGGACGGTGTGGAGGGAGATTCACTCTGTGTCTGACACAGGGAGTGTTTGATCGGAACGTGTAGAGGAATAATCACAGTGTGTCTGACCCCGGGTGTGTATAATGGGACGGTGTGGAGGGAGATTCACTCTGTGTCTGACCCCGGGTGCGTTTGATGGGACCGTATAGAGGAATAATCACTCTGTGTCTGACCATTGGAGTGTGTGATGGGACGGTGTGGAGGGAGATTCACTGTGTGTCTGACCCCGGGAGTGTCTGCTGGGACGGTGTAGAGGGAGATTCACTCTGTGTCTGGCCCAAGGCGTGTGTGATGGGACCGTGTAGAGGAATAATCACTCTGTGTCTGACCACGGGATTGTTTGATGGTACCGTGTAGAGGAATAATCAATCTGTGTCTGACCCCGGGAGTGTGTGATGGGACGGTGTGGAGGGAGATTCACTCTGTGACTGACCCCGGGAGTGTTTGATGGGACGGTTTCGAGGAATAATCACTGTGTTTCTGACACACGGAGTGTTTGATGCTACCGTGTAGAGGAATAATCGCTCTGTGTCTGACCCCCGGGAGTGTTTGATGGGACCGTGTAGAGGAATAATCACTCTGTGTCTGACCATTGGAGTGTGTGATGGGACGGTGTGGAGGGAGATTCACTGTGTGTCTGACTCCGGGAGTGTGTGATGGGCGGTGTAGAGGAATAATCACTCTGTGTCTGACCCCGGGAGTTTGTGCTGGGACGGTGTGGAGGGTGGTTCACTATGTGTCTGCCCCAGGGCGTGTGTAATGGGACCGTGTAGAGGAATAATCACTCTCTGTCTGACCCCGGGAGTGTTTGATGGGACCGTGTAGAGGAATAATCACTCTGTGTCTGACCCCGGGATTGTTTGATGGTACCGTGTAGAGGAATAATCTATCTGTGTCTGACCCCCGGAGTGTGTGATGGGACGGCGTGGAGGGAGATTCACTTTGTGTCTGACCCCGGGAGTGTTTGATAGGAACGTGTAGATCAATAATCACTCTGTGTCTGATCCCGGGAGAGTTTGATGTGACCGTGTGGAGGAATAATGACTCTGTGTCTGACCCCGGGAGTATTTGATGGGACCGTGTAGAGGAATAATCTCTCTGTGTCTGACCCGGGAGTGTGTGATTGGACGGAGTGGATTGAGATTCACTTTGTGTCTGACCCCGTGAGTGTTTGATGGGACGGTGTAGAGGAATAATGACTCTGTGTCTGACCCCCGGGAGTGTTTGATGGGACCGTGTAGCGGAATAATCACTCTGTGTCTGATCCCGGGAGTGTTTGATGGGACCGTGTAGAGGAATAATCACTCTGTGTCTGACCCCGGGAGTGTTTGATGGGACCGTGTAGAGGAATAATCATTCTGTGTCTGACCCCGGGAGAGTGTGATGGGACGGCGTGGAGGGAGATTCACTCTGTGTCTGAAACAGTGTGTGTTTGATCGGACCGTGTAGAGGAATAATCACAGTGTATCTGACCCCGGGTGTGTGTGATGGGACTGTGTGGAGCGAGATTCACTCTGTGGCTGACCCCGGGTGCGTTTGATGGGACCGTGTAGAGGAATAATCACTCTGTGTCTGACCATTGGAGTGTGTGATGGGACGGTGTGGTGGGAGATTCACTGTGTGTCTGACCCCGGGAGTGTGTGATGGGCGGTGTAGAGGAATAATCACTCTGTGTCTGATCACAGGAGTGTGTGCTGGGACGGTGTGGAGGGTGGTTCACTATATGTCTGACCCCAGGAGTGTGTGCTGGGACGGTGTGGAGGGTGGTTCACTATGTGTCTGACCCCGGGAGTGTGTGATGGGGCGGTGTGGAGGGAGATTCACTGTGTCTGACCCCGGGAGTGTTTGATGGGACCGTGTAGAGGAATAATCACTGTGTGTCTGACACACGGAGTGTTTGATGCTGCCGTGTAGAGGAATAATCGCTCTGTGTCTGACCCCCGGGAGTGTTTGATGGGACCGTGTAGAGGAATAATCTCTCTGTGTCTGACCCCGGGAGTGTGTGATGGGACGGTGTAGAGGAATAATGACTCTGTGTCTGACCCCGGGATGTTTGATGGGACCGTGTAGAGGAATAATCTATCTGTGTCTGACCCCGGGAGAGTTTGATGGGACCGTGTAGAGGAAGAATCTCTCTGTGTATGACACCGGGAGTGTTTGATGGGACCGTGTAGAGGAATGATCACTCTTTGTCTGACCCCCGGGAGTGTTTGATAGGACCGTGTAGATCAATAATCACTCTGTGTCTGACCCCGGGAGTGTTTGATGGGACCGTGTAGAGGAATAATCACTCTATGTCTGATCCCGGGAGTGTGTGATGGGACCGTGTAGAGGAATAATCACTCTGTGTCTGACCACGGGATTGTTTGATGGTACCGTGTAGAGGAATAATCAATCTGTGTCTGACCCCGGGAGTGTGTGATGGGACGGTGTGGAGGGAGATTCACTCTGTGACTGACCCCGGGAGTGTTTGATGGGACGGTTTCGAGGAATAATCACTGTGTTTCTGACACACGGAGTGTTTGATGCTACCGTGTAGAGGAATAATCGCTCTGTGTCTGACCCCCGGGAGTGTTTGATGGGACCGTGTAGAGGAATAATCACTCTGTGTCTGACCATTGGAGTGTGTGATGGGACGGTGTGGAGGGAGATTCACTGTGTGTCTGACTCCGGGAGTGTGTGATGGGCGGTGTAGAGGAATAATCACTCTGTGTCTGACCCCGGGAGTGTGTGCTGGGACGGTGTGGAGGGTGGTTCACTATGTGTCTGCCCCAGGGCGTGTGTAATGGGACCGTGTAGAGGAATAATCACTCTCTGTCTGACCCCGGGAGTGTTTGATGGGACCGTGTAGAGGAATAATCACTCTGTGTCTGACCCCGGGATTGTTTGATGGTACCGTGTAGAGGAATAATCTATCTGTGTCTGACCCCGGGAGTGTGTGATGGGACGGCGTGGAGGGAGATTCACTTTGTGTCTGACCCCGGGAGTGTTTGACGGGACCGTGTAGAGGAATAATCTCTGTGTGTCTGACCCACGGGAGTGTTTGATGGGACTGTGTAGAGGAATAATCACTCTGTGTCTGACCCCGGGAGTGTTTGATGGGACCGTGTAGAGGAATAATCACTCTGTGTCTGACTCCGGGAGTGTGTGATGGGACGGCGCGAAGGGAGATTCACTCTGTGTCTAACCCCGGGTGTGTTTGATAGGAACGTGTAGATCAATAATCACTCTGTGTCTGATCCCGGGAGAGTTTGATGTGACCGTGTGGAGGAATAATGACTCTGTGTCTGACCCCGGGAGTATTTGATGGGACCGTGTAGAGCAATAATCTCTCTGTGTCTGACCCGGGAGTGTGTGATTGGACGGAGTGGATTGAGATTCACTTTGTGTCTGACCCCGTGAGTGTTTGATGGGACGGTGTAGAGGAATAATGACTCTGTGTCTGACCCCCGGGAGTGTTTGATGGGACCGTGTGGAGCGAGATTCACTCTGTGGCTGACCCCGGGTGCGTTTGATGGGACCGTGTAGAGGAATAATCACTCTGTGTCTGACCATTGGAGTGTGTGATGGGACGGTGTGGTGGGAGATTCACTGTGTGTCTGACCCCGGGAGTGTGTGATGGGCGGTGTAGAGGAATAATCACTCTGTGTCTGATCACAGGAGTGTGTGCTGGGACGGTGTGGAGGGTGGTTCACTATATGTCTGACACCAGGAGTGTGTGCTGGGACGGTGTGGAGGGTGGTTCACTATGTGTCTGACCCCGGGAGTGTGTGATGGGACGGTGTGGAGGGAGATTCACTGTGTCTGACCCCGGGAGTGTTTGATGGGGCCGTGTAGAGGAATAATCACTGTGTGTCTGACACACGGAGTGTTTGATGCTGCCGTGTAGAGGAATAATCGCTCTGTGTCTGACCCCCGGGAGTGTTTGATGGGACCGTGTAGAGGAATAATCTCTCTGTGTCTGACCCCGGGAGTGTGTGATGGGACGGTGTAGAGGAATAATGACTCTGTGTCTGACCCCGGGATGTTTGATGGGACCGTATAGAGGAATAATCACTCTGTGTCTGACCATTGGAGTGTGTGATGGGACGGTGTGGAGGGAGATTCACTGTGTGTCTGACCCCGGGAGTGTCTGCTGGGACGGTGTAGAGGGAGATTCACTCTGTGTCTGGCCCAAGGCGTGTGTGATGGGACCGTGTAGAGGAATAATCACTCTGTGTCTGACCATGGGATTGTTTGATGGTACCGTGTAGAGGAATAATCAATCTGTGTCTGACCCCGGGAGTGTGTGATGGGACGGTGTGGAGGGAGATTCACTCTGTGACTGACCCCGGGAGTGTTTGATGGGACGGTTTCGAGGAATAATCACTGTGTTTCTGACACACGGAGTGTTTGATGCTACCGTGTAGAGGAATAATCGCTCTGTGTCTGACCCCCGGGAGTGTTTGATGGGACCGTGTAGAGGAATAATCACTCTGTGTCTGACCATTGGAGTGTGTGATGGGACGGTGTGGAGGGAGATTCACTGTGTGTCTGACTCCGGGAGTGTGTGATGGGCGGTGTAGAGGAATAATCACTCTGTGTCTGACCCCGGGAGTGTGTGCTGGGACGGTGTGGAGGGTGGTTCACTATGTGTCTGCCCCAGGGCGTGTGTAATGGGACCGTGTAGAGGAATAATCACTCTCTGTCTGACCCCGGGAGTGTTTGATGGGACCGTGTAGAGGAATAATCACTCTGTGTCTGACCCCGGGATTGTTTGATGGTACCGTGTAGAGGAATAATCTATCTGTGTCTGCCCCCGGGAGTGTGTGATGGGACGGCGTGGAGGGAGATTCACTTTGTGTCTGACCCCGGGAGTGTTTGACGGGACCGTGTAGAGGAATAAACTCTGTGTGTCTGACCCACGGGAGTGTTTGATGGGACTGTGTAGAGGAATAATCACTCTGTGTCTGACCCCGGGAGTGTTTGATGGGACCGTGTAGAGGAATAATCACTCTGTGTCTGACCCCGGGATTGTTTGATGGTACCGTGTAGAGGAATAATCACTCTGTGTCTGACTCCGGGAGTGTGTGATGGGACGGCGCGAAGGGAGATTCACTCTGTGTCTAACCCCGGGTGTGTTTGATAGGAACGTGTAGATCAATAATCACTCTGTGTCTGATCCCGGGAGAGTTTGATGTGACCGTGTGGAGGAATAATGACTCTGTGTCTGATCCCGGGAGTGTTTGATGGGACCGTGTAGAGGAATAATCACTCTGTGTCTGACCCCGGGAGTGTGTGATTGGACGGTGTGGAGGGAGATTCACTCTGTGAATGACCCCGGGAGTGTTTGATGGTACGGTTTCGAGGAATAATCACTGTGTTTCTGACACACGGAGTGTTTGATGCTACCGTGTAGAGGAATAATCGCTCTGTGTCTGACCCCCGGGAGTGTTTGATGGGACAGTGTAGAGGAATAATCACTCTGTGTCTGACCATTGGAGTGTGTGATGGGACGGTGTGGAGGGAGATTCACTGTGTGTCTGACTCCGGGAGTGTGTGATGGGAGGTGTAGAGGAATAATCTCTCTGTGTCTGACCCCGGGAGTGTGTGCTGGGACGGTGTGGAGGGTGGTTCACTATGTGTCTGCCCCAGGGCGTGTGTAATGGGACCGTGTAGAGGAATAATCACTCTCTGTCTGACCCCGGGAGTGTTTGATGGGACCGTGTAGAGGAATAATCACTCTGTGTCTGACCCCGGGATTGTTTGATGGTACCGTGTAGAGGAATAATCTATCTGTGTCTGACCCCGGGAGTGTGTGATGGGACGGCGTGGAGGGAGATTCACTCTGTGTCTGACCCCGGGAGTGTTTGACGGGACCGTGTAGAGGAATAATCTCTGTGTGTCTGACCCACGGGAGTGTTTGATGGGAACGTGTAGAGGAATAATCACTCTGTGTCTGACCCCGGGATTGTTTGATGGTACCGTGTAGAGGAATAATCACTCTGTGTCTGACTCCGGGAGTGTGTGATGGGACGGCGCGAAGGGAGATTCACTCTGTGTCTAACCCCGGGTGTGTTTGATAGGAACGTGTAGATCAATAATCACTCTGTGTCTGATCCCGGGAGAGTTTGATGTGACCGTGTGGAGGAATAATGACACTGTGTCTGACCCCGGGAGTATTTGATGGGACCGTGTAGAGGAATAATCTCTCTGTGTCTGACCCGGGAGTGTGTGATTGGACGGAGTGGATTGAGATTCACTTTGTGTCTGACCCCGTGAGTGTTTGATGGGACGGTTTAGAGGAATAATGACTCTGTGTCTGACCCCCGGGAGTGTTTGATGGGACCGTGTAGCGGAATAATCACTCTGTGTCTGATCCCGGGAGTGTTTGATGGGACCGTGTAGAGGAATAATCACTCTGTGTCTGACCCCGGGAGTGTGTGATGGGACGGTGTGGAGGGAGATTCACTCTGTGACTGACCCCGGGAGTGTTTGATGGTACGGTTTCGAGGAATAATCACTGTGTTTCTGACACACGGAGTGTTTGATGCTACCGTGTAGAGGAATAATCGCTCTGTGTCTGACCCCCGGGAGTGTTTGATGGGACAGTGTAGAGGAATAATCACTCTGTGTCTGACCATTGGAGTGTGTGATGGGACGGTGTGGAGGGAGATTCACTGTGTGTCTGACTCCGGGAGTGTGTGATGGGCGGTGTAGAGGAATAATCTCTCTGTGTCTGACCCCGGGAGTGTGTGCTGGGACGGTGTGGAGGGTGGTTCACTATGTGTCTGCCCCAGGGCGTGTGTAATGGGACCGTGTAGAGGAATAATCACTCTCTGTCTGACCCCGGGAGTGTTTGATGGGACCGTGTAGAGGAATAATCACTCTGTGTCTGACCCCGGGATTGTTTGATGGTACCGTGTAGAGGAATAATCTATCTGTGTCTGACCCCGGGAGTGTGTGATGGGACGGCGTGGAGGGAGATTCACTCTGTGTCTGACCCCGGGAGTGTTTGACGGGACCGTGTAGAGGAATAATCTCTGTGTGTCTGACCCACGGGAGTGTTTGATGGGAACGTGTAGAGGAATAATCACTCTGTGTCTGACCCCGGGATTGTTTGATGGTACCGTGTAGAGGAATAATCACTCTGTGTCTGACTCCGGGAGTGTGTGATGGGACGGCGCGAAGGGAGATTCACTCTGTGTCTAACCCCGGGTGTGTTTGATAGGAACGTGTAGATCAATAATCACTCTGTGTCTGATCCCGGGAGAG
>NW_026781185.1:0-1000 GCF_030144855.1 Hypanus sabinus | reverse complement strand
GTCACAGAGATTGGGAGGGGTGTATTCGGTGAGGAGGTCACAGAGATGGGGATGGGTGTAGTCGGTGAGGAGGTCACAGAGATGGGGAGGGGTGTAGTCGGTGAGGAGGTCACAGAGATGCGGAGTGGTGTAGTCGGTCAGGAGGTCACAGAGACGGGGAGGAGTTTTGTCGGTGAGGAGTTCACAGAGACGTGGAGGGGTGTAGACGGTGAGGAGTTCAAAGAGATGGGGAGGGGTGTAGTCGGTGAGGAGGTCACAGAGACGGGAAGGGTGTAGTCGGTGAGGAGGTCACAGAGACGGGAAGGGTGTAGTCGGTGAGGAGGTCACAGAGACGGGGAGGGGTGTAGTCGGTGAGGAGGTCACAGAGATGGGGAGGGGTGTAGTCGGTGAGGAGGTCACAGAGAAGGAGAGGGGTGTAGTCGGTGAGGAGGTCACAGAGACGGGGAGGGGTGTAGTAGGTGAGGAGGTCACAGAGATGGGGAGGGGTGTAGTCGGTGAGGAGGTCACAGAGGAGGAGGGGTGTAGTCGGTGAAGAGGTCACAGAGACGGGAAGGGGTGTAGTCGGTGAGGAGGTCACAGAGATGGAGAGGGGTGTAGTCAGTGAGGAGGTCACAGAGATGGAGAGGGGTGTAGTCGGTGAGGAGGTCACAGAGATGGGGAGGGGTGTACTCGGTGAGGAGGTCACAGAGATGGGGAGGGGTGCAGTCGGTGACGAGGTCACAGAGATGGGGAGTGGTGCAGTCGGTCAGGAGGTCACAGAGATGGGGAGGGGTGTAGTCGGTGAGGAGGTCACAGAGATGGGGAGGGGTGTAGTCGGTGAGGAGGTCACAGAGATGGGGAGGGGTGTAGTCGGTGAGGAGGTCACAGAGATGGGGAGGGGCGTAGTCGGTGAGAAGGTCACAGAGACGGGGAGGGGCGTAGTCGGTGAGGAGGTCACAGAGATGGGGAGGGGTGTAGTCGGTGAGGAGGTCACAGAGATCGGGAGGGTGTAGTCGGTGAG
>NW_026781184.1:0-1000 GCF_030144855.1 Hypanus sabinus | reverse complement strand
CGGGATCAATGGATGTAGGGACACACAACCGGGAGACAAGGATGGTTAGTAACCACACCGAGATCAATGGATGGAGGGGTAAATTCCATCGGCAGCAATAGATGTCCGGTCACCCCACCCACTCCACACGGATCAATGACATCGGGTCATCCCCACCGGGTACTTCGGATGGACGCTTAACAAATATCCGGCACCGGCGAAAATGATTTCCGAGTCATTCCCCTGTGTCCCTATTCCGGTGATGTGATATTTGATAAATTCTGCATCATTCGTCAGTCACAGGAGGATGAAGCTGCCGGAGAGGGTGAAGAGCAAAACCACAGACACTCTTCCGGCACTCCATCTCTGGGTCACTGCTGTTTTCCCCCTTGCTCTGACCCCTCAGCCCCCGACGGACCCGACTGGCCAATAAAATGCGCCTGACTGTCAGAGCGTAGAGCAGCAGAATTACGCCGAATGGGAGGAACGGAGTCAACACGAAGTCAAACCAGTCATACGCCACCCACGCCGGTTCAGTGAAGTAACTTGGCTTCTGATAACAGAACCATAGTACATCGTTAATGATCTCTCTGTAAGTGGAGTAGAGTGGGCCGTTTTTCAGACGGAACAGACCGCTAGATGGCGCTAGAACCGCGGCCGCCGTTCTCCCCGTGCAGTACTTTGTTTTCAGTTTCTGACAGCAAATGGCAACAAACCGATCGAAGGTGAAAGTGACGGTGAACCAGACGGAACAGTTCACGGCAATGCGGGACAGGACACGGAGAACAGTGCACACAGAGGGGACGTTCAGGAAGCAAACGGAAAAATAATGATAATTGAGTTGATACAAAACTTCCTCAGTGATAATGTCCAGTAGATCCGCCGCTGCCATGGGCACCAGGAACCGCGTGGTGCAGAAGGAGAGGCCGCACTTTCCCCGGGACAGGATGACAATCGCCACTAAATTCACTGGAGAAAGAGAACGGAATGACATAAACATTGTGATACGCAATCAGGCACC
>NW_026781183.1:0-1000 GCF_030144855.1 Hypanus sabinus | reverse complement strand
ACTCACACACACACACACAGACACACACACACACACACAGACACACACACACAGACACACACACACACTCACTCTCACACAGACACACACACAGACACACACACAGACACACACACACACACACACACAGACACTCACTCTCACACAGACACACACACACACACACACTCTCACAGACACACTCACACACACACACACTCACACAGACACAGACACACACAGACACACACACACACACACAGACACACACACACACTCACACACACACACACACACACACACACATACACACACACACAGATGCACACAGACACACAGACATACTCACACACAGAGATACACACACACAGAGATACACACACACGTACTCACTCACTCACACACACACACACAGATATATACACACACAGATATACACACACACACACTGACACAGATACACACACACACAGAAACACATTTAGACACACACACAAACGCACAGATTGACCCTCTCGGCGGCTGGGTCTCTTTCACTCTCAGTGGGGGATAAATCCCACATACAGCACCTAGACCCCCACCGGCGCCTGAAGTGAGGCTAACTTACCCTTCATTGTCTCCGCGTTTCCGAGCCCCTAAAGCCTTTGAACCAGTCTGTGCCCCCCCCCCTTCCCACGGCCTGACTCAGTGGCCAGAGGAGGAGGTCATTCAAATGGCCTCACAGCGGCCAGTCGAGCGACAGAATCCGGGGTCCTGTGATGTGCCCAACTCACCCGTCTCATTTCCCAGTCAGCCAGCGCAGCCAATGAGTCTCCCACTCACCCGCAGCTCCCGGGTGTCCGCTGTTTTACTTCCCCGCTCCCCGTTCCCACATCGGCCTCCGCGTCCTCGGGCTCCTCCACTGCCGGGGCGAGGTCCAGCTGGAGCACCAGTGCCTGGTATTCCACCTGCCTTGTCCACAGCCCAGAGATTCTCCAAAGTTTGGATCCCCTCCACCGTCCCCGTGTCTTTGATCTGTTCT
>NW_026781182.1:0-1000 GCF_030144855.1 Hypanus sabinus | reverse complement strand
TGTCTGTGTGAGTGAGTGAGTGTGTGTGCGTCTGTGTGAGTGAGTGTGTGTGCGTCTGTGTGAGTGAGTGTGTGTGCGTCTGTGTGAGTGAGTGTGAGTGTGGATGTGTGTGTGTGTGTGTGTGCGTGTGTGTGTGTGTGTGAGAGAGTGTGTGTGTGTCTGTATCTGTATTTGTGTGTGTGAGTGTGTGTGTGTGTGTGTCTGTATCTGTGTTTGTGTGTGTGAGTGTGTGTCTGTGTGAGTGAGTGTGTGTGTGTCTGTATCCATGTTTGTGTGTGTGTGTGTGTGTGTGCGTGTGTGAGTGTGTGTGTGCGTGTGTGTGTGTGTGTGTGTGTGCGTGTGTGAGTGTGTGTGTGCGTCTGTGTGTGTGTGTGTGTCTGTGTGTCTGTGTGTGTGTGTGTCTGTGTGTGTGTGTGTCTGTGTGTGTGTGTGTGAGTTGTGTGTGTGTGTGTGAGTGTGTCTGTGTGTGTGTCTGTGAGTGTGTATGTGTGTAACTGAGTGTGAGTGTGTGTGTGTGTCTGTGTGTGTGTGTGTGTCTGTGTCTGTGTCTGTGAGTGTGTCTGTGTCTGTGTGTGTGTGTGTCTGTGAGTGTGGATGTGTGTGTGTGTGTGTGTGTGTGTGGATGTGTGTGTGTGTGTCTGTATCTGTGTTTGTGTGTGTGAGTGCTGGCTGTGTGTGTGTGAGTGTGTGTGTTTGTGTGTGAGTGTGTGTCTGTGAGTGTGGATGTGTGTGTGTGTGTGGTGTGTGTGTGGATGTGTGTGTGTGTGTGTGTGGTGTGTGTCTGTATCTGTGTTTGTGTGTGTGAGTGTGAGTGTGGATGTGTGTGTGTGTGTCTGTATCTGTGTTTGTGTGTGTGAGTGTGAGTGTGGATGTGTGTGTGTGTGTCTGTATCTGTGTTTGTGTGTGTGAGTGTGGCTGTGTGTGTGTGAGTGTGTGTGTTTGTGTTGTGTGAGTGTGTGTCTGTATCTGTGTGAGTGTTGTGTCTGTGAGTGTGGATGTG
>NW_026781181.1:0-1000 GCF_030144855.1 Hypanus sabinus | reverse complement strand
GTGTGTGAGAGAGAGAGATAGAGAGTGTGTGTGAGGAAGAGAGAGGTAATGTGTGAGAGAGACAGAGAGTGTGTGTGTGAGAGAGAGAGAGAGAGAGAGAAAGAGTGAGAGAGATAGAGAGGGAAAGCATGTGAGAGATAGAGAGTGTGTCTGTGTGAGAGAGAGAGAGTGAAAGTGTGAGAGAGATAGAGAGGGAAAGCGTGTGAGAGATAGAGTGTGTGAGTGGGAGAGAGAGAGAGGGAATGTGTGAGACAGATAGAGAGTGTGTGTGCTGAGAGAGAGGGAAAGCATGAGAGAGAGAGTGTGTGTGTGAGAGAGAGAGAGAGAGAAAGCATGAGAGGGACGAGAGTGTGTGTTTGAGATAGAGCGGGAAAGAGAGAGAGAGGGAATGTGTGAGAGAGATAGAGAGAGTTCATGTGTGTGTGGGAGAGAGTGAAAGCGTGAGAGAGAGTGAGTGCGAGGTGAGTGGGTGGTGTGAGTGTGTGAGAGAGTGTGTGTGGAGAGTGTGTGTGTGGAGTGAGAGTGAGAGTAGCATGAGAGAGCGTGAGAGTGTGTGTGTGAGAGAGAAAGCGTGAGAGTGATAGAGAGTGTGTGTGAAAGAGAGAGAGGGAATGTGTGAGAGTGATAGAGAGTGGTGTGGTGTGAGTGAGAGAGAGAAAGCGCGGAGAGAGATAGGTGGGTGTGTGAGAGAGAGAGTGAGATAGCGAGAGAGAGTAGAGTGTGTGGTGGAGAGAGACGTGAGATAGACGAGTGTGTCTGTGTGAAGGGGGGAGAGACGAGAGAGAGAGTGAGCTGTGAGTGATAGAGAGAGTGTGATGTGTGAGAGAGAGGGGGGGGTGTGAGAGATATGAGGGTGTGTGAGAGTGTGAGGGAGGGGAGTTAGTGTGTGTGGGGATGTGGAGAGTGTGAGAGAGTAGGGTGGAGAGTGTGTGTGTGTTTGATGGGAGTGTGTGGGACAGGGTGACGAGCGAGGGGAAGAAGAAAGAAGGGGGGGGGGGGG
>NW_026781180.1:0-1000 GCF_030144855.1 Hypanus sabinus | reverse complement strand
CTCTGTCCCTTTGTGTTTTGTGAATCCTCTCTCTCTCTTTCCCTTTGTGTTTTGTGTATCCTCTCTCCGTCTTTCTGTCCCTTTGCTTTGTATATCCTCTCTCTCTCTGTCCCTTTGTGTTTTGTGTATCCTTTCTCTCAGTCCCTTTGTGTTTTGTGTATCCACTCTCTCCGTCTCTGTCCGTTCGTGTTTTGTGTATCCTCTCTCTCCGTCTATCTGTCCCTTTGTGTTTTGTGTATCCTCTCTCTCCGTCTCTGTCCGTTCGTGTTTTGTGTATCCTCTCTCTCCGTCTCTCTGTCCTTTTGTGTTTTGTATATCCTCTCTCCGTCTCTCTGTCCCTTTGTGTTTTGTGTATCCTCTCTCTCTCTCTGTCCCTTTGTGTTTTGTGTATCCTCTCTCTCTCTCCGTCTCTCTGTCCCTTTGTGTTTTGTGTATCCTCTCTCTCCGTCTCTCTGTCCCTTTGTGTTTTGTGAATCCTCTCTCTCTCTTTCCCTTTGTGTTTTGTGTATCCTCTCTCCGTCTTTCTGTCCCTTTGCTTTGTATATCCTCTCTCCCTCTGTCCCTTTGTGTTTTGTGTATCCTCTCTCTCCGTCTCTGTCCGTTCGTGTTTTGTGTATCCTCTCTCTCTCTGTCCCTTTGTGTTTTGTGTATCCTTTCTCTCTGTCCCTTTGTGTTTTGTGTATCCTTTCTCTCTGTCCCTTTGTGTTTTGTGTATCCTCTCTCTCTCTGTCCCTTTGAGTTTTGTGTATCCTCTCTCTCCTTCTCTCTGTCCTTTTGTGTTTTGTATATCCTCTCTCTCTCTGTCCCTTTGAGTTTTGTGTATCCTCTCTCTCTCTGTCCCTTTGAGTTTTGTGTATCCTCTCTCTCTCTCTGTCCCTTTGTGTTTTGTGTATCCAGTCTCTCCGTCTCTCTGTCCCTTTGTGTTTTGTATATCCTCTCTTTCTGTCCCTTTGTGCTTTGTGTATCCTCTCTCTCCTTCTCTCTGCCCTTTTGTGTTTTG
>NW_026781179.1:0-1000 GCF_030144855.1 Hypanus sabinus | reverse complement strand
CAAATCCCCTCAAACTCCTAACGGAAAATGGTTGCAGCCCGCCAGAAGTGCAGAACAGTCGATGCTCTTTCGGGCTGAGGCCTTTTATCAGTCCATTCCTCTCCGTCTACGCTGCCTGACCTGCTGAGTTGCTCCGCCATTTTGTGAGAGTGTGTGTGTGTGGATTTCCAGCATCTGCAAAATCTCTTGTGCTTTATCACAATTTATTTATATGCATGTTTTGTTATTACACGCGAGGCATGGAGTACTTTTTTCAGTGACTTCTGAATTAATGTAATCAATAAGCTGCGTGCTCAACGAATATTTCACTGGTTCAGTTTATTATCAGAGGGTGCATTCAATTCACAGCCTGAAATTCCTACTCTTGGCAGACGTCCATGAAACACTAATTTAAGGCCATGTCAATTTAATTCTGACAGTAGAGTTGCTATGCGTTTGAAATATTGTTAGTCCTGTCCCGCTCTCACGCTCTGACTGAAGTGAGTTTTCAGTCATTTCCTGGTGTGTGCCTGCGTACTTGACGATTCAAGACTGCCTAATGTCATTTCCAGTGCACAAGCGTAACGGGGGACGAAATAATTGCTGCAGATCCGATACAGCGCAAAAAACAAAACCCCACAGTGTGATAGAGAATGCGGTAATAGTAAAAGCACCATAAATATAAATACTGAAGGTAGCTTGTGGACACAGGTTGTGGGGCCGCAAAGTGGTGCACAGGAGCTTCTGTACATAACGGGACCCTAGACAGGAAATGATGAAGTAGCGGTGGTTGGTGGGTGTGGGGGTGGAGGTGTTGTTCAGCTTTGCTGCTGGGGGCGGGGTTGGTTGCTATTTTTTTGAGTCTGGTGGTCCCTGGTGTGGATGCTACACAGCCTCCTCCCTGAGGGAAGTGGGACAAACAGCCCGTGAGCAGGGTGGGTGGGATCTTTCATGATGTTACTGGCCCCTTTCTGTATAGAACCATAAAACAATCACAGCACAGAAACAGGCCAGCTCGGCC
>NW_026781178.1:0-1000 GCF_030144855.1 Hypanus sabinus | reverse complement strand
CACGTTCCAATCAAACGCTCCCGTGTGTCAGACACAGACTGATTATTCCTCTACACGGTCCCATCACACACTCCCGGGGTCAGACACAGACTGAATCTCCCTCCACACCGTCCCATCATACAATCCCGGGGTCAGACAGAGTGATTATTCCTCTACAAGGCCCCATCAAACTCTCCCGGGGTCTGACACAGAGTGATTATTCCTCTACACTTTCCAATCAAACGCTCCCGTGTGTCAGACCGAGTGATTATTCCTCTACACGGTCCCAGCAAATACTCCCTTGGTCTGACACAGAGTGAATCTCCAACCACACCGTCCCGTCACAAACTCCCGGGGTCAGACACAGAGTGATTATTCCTCTACACGGTCCCATCAAGCACTCCCGGGGTCAGACACAGAGTGAATCTCCCTCCACACCGTCCCATCACACACTCACGTGGTCAGATACAGTGTGATTATTCCTCTACACGGTCCAGTCAAACACTCCCGGGGTCAGACATAGACTGAATCTCCCTCAACTCCGTCACATCACACACTCCCGTGATCAGACACAGAGTGATTAATCCTCTACACCGACGCATCACACACTCCCGTGGTCAAACACAGAGTGATTATTCATCTACACAGTTCCATCGAACACTCCCTGGACAGAATCAGGGTGAATCTCCCTCCACACCGTCCCATCACACACTCCCGGGGTCAGACACGGAGTGATTATTGATCTACACGGTCCCATCAACCACTCCCGGGGTCAGACACAGAGTGAATCTCCGTCCACACCGTCCCATCACACACTCCCGGGGTCAGACACAGAGTGATTATTCCTCGACACGGTCCCATCAAACACTCCCGTGTGTCAGACACAGAGCGATTATTCCTCTGCACTGTACCATCAAACACTACGTGGGTCAGACACAGAATGAATTTATATCCACACCGTGCCATCATACACTCCCGGGGTCAGACACAGAGTGATTATTCCTCTACACGGTCCCATCAC
>NW_026781177.1:0-1000 GCF_030144855.1 Hypanus sabinus | reverse complement strand
ACGGGGAGAGAGGTGAAAGAGGGGTGTAGAGGGAGCAGAAAGAGCTGCACGGGGTAACGGAGTGAATGAAGAGGTTGAACGGGGAGAGAGGTGGAAGAGGGGGGCAGTGGGAGCAGAAAGAGCGGAACGGGGGAATCGAGGGTAAGAAGGGATGGACGGGGAGAGAGGTGAAAGAGGGGGGTAGAGGGAGCAGAAAGAGCGGGACGGGGGAATGGATGGAAAGAAGGGGTTAGACAGCAAGAGAGGCTTGTCGGTGTCTGGTGGAGAACATATGGTTGCGATAAGAGGAGGAATTGGTGTAGCACGGAAGGGTAGAGAGGGTGGGCAGGGAATCTGGAAGGATCGTGGAGTGAGAGTGAAGGGGAGACTGGGGATAGTCATTTGATTCACGTCGCCTCCACTGGCTGTTGACAGAGACCCTGGATCTTTTCAGTAATATCCAGGAACAAATGTGCCGACTTCTCGCAGATGAATCTCTGATCAATATCGCAAGGGTAAGTCCTTTTGTCTGAAGTCAGATCACACTGACTGCAAGGGGATGTTCCACAGGACACCTGGTACAGGAGACCGGAGCTCACATTCCTATTCAAGAGGGATAAATAATTTCAACACAGACAAAACAGCTCCAGCAGAGAACTCGAGCCGAGACCGTCCCCAAGCTAATCCCATGATTTTGCTCTCTCCTAATAGACTGTGTCAGTCCGCAAACTCATCCCACGCAACCGCTCTCTCCCACGGCCCGGTGCCGGTACCCAGACAGATATCACGGTCCCAATGTCTACCCACAATCCTGTGTCAGTCCCCAACTAAGGCACTGATCCAATGTCTCCCCACAGCCCCGTATACCCCAAACTAATCCCACCGAACCGCTTCCTCAACAAAGTCCTCTGTCAGTCTCCATACAAAATGAACATGCCCACCCTCTCCACTCTGATCTGTTTCAGTCCGCGAACAACCCCCACTCTTCCACCGTCTAATCCACCTGCCCAGTCCTGTTCCC
>NW_026781176.1:0-1000 GCF_030144855.1 Hypanus sabinus | reverse complement strand
ACCCGTAACAGCCTTACCGGGACAGGGTGGTAACAGAATCTGGAGCCGCGATACAGGGTCAGAAGCTTTTTTTTTTACTGAAATACAAACATCACAAAGGCAGTTAGCCCCTTAAATGAGACTGAGAACTTATTCAGTTGTTCAGCAATTGAACTGTAGCGAAACGCTTTTGAAAGGATTAATAATTCCCTTCAGCTAATTGAATACATCGACTTCCTGTGCATGTCCCGCGGGAAACCGGTGTAGTTGGAGGTGTTATCGGAAACGCCGCTCTTTCAACCCAGCTCCGAATCATCTCCATCGGGAGGTGCGAGCTTCCCGCATCTCGGAACTGTCCCCGGGCTACCGCTTGCAACAGCGGGAAGCCGATCCGTCCACACTCGGGGCTTTACCGATCCCCGACCGAGGGAACTGAGGATTTGCTTTGTTCATTCCATCGCAGGTGGGATCGACACTATCTGTCTACCCTTTACGACATTTCGGTCGGTAGCTACTGGGAGAGAGAGAAATGATGAGAACTACTCACACTGCAGTTTATGGGGTGGGGGAGCGGGGAGGTGTGTAAAGATGTGTTGGTTCCATTATAGAATCGGTTGCTGAGACTGGTTGTGGATCACCGTCTGCGGTGTTGATTCCCTTCCGTCAGAAGCGTGTGGGTAGGGGGGAGATCAAAAGAAGGTTTAACAGAGAGACATCAGCACCGTGTGAGTTGTCCTGTGAGGAAAAGTCTGTGGTCTTGGCTTTTTTTTTTCAGTGATTGAGAAGAATTCGATATGTCCTACGTTTACAGGGTGGTGCATACATTGCAGTTTTTTTTAAAGTAACAGTGTACTTGATTGTATCCGTAGTAGTTTGGTGAAACCAGTGGGTTATTTGATGAGAAATAAAGTATCCTGCAGAATCATGACAGGGATGTCGACAAAATAGTTCCTGTTCTGGGTGGAACTGAAAGGAATTAAAGCACTCTCTCTCTCTCTCTCTCTCTCTCTCTCTCTCTCTC